>NC_047107.1:72872304-73054804 GCF_902500255.1 Thalassophryne amazonica
ATGAAGCTCCTCTTCACCCAGGAGCGTTCTTCGGGTCCGTACCCCTCCCAGTCCACCAAATACTGGAAGCCCCGGCCCATCCTACGGACGTCTAAGAGCCGGCGCACAGTCCAAGCCGGCTCGCCATCGATGATCCGGGCAGGAGGTGGTGCCGGACCCGGAGTACAGAGGGGTGAGGTGTGATGGGGCTTGATCCGGGACACGTGGAAAACGGGATGGATCCGCAGTGAGGCCGGAAGCTGAAGCCTCACTGCGGCTGGACTGAGTACCTTGATGATTTTAAACGGACCGATATACCGGTCCTGCAGCTTAGGGGAGTCCACTTGAAGGGGTATGTCCTTAGTAGACAACCACACTGCCTGCCCTGGCCGGTACGTAGGGGCCGGGGTCCGCCGACGGTCTGCATGGGCCTTCGTCCTCATCTGGGCCTTCAGCAAGGCAGAACGGGCGGCATGCCACACCCGACGGCACTTCCGTAGGTGGGCCTGGACCGAGGGCACACCGACCTCTCCCTCAACCACCGGAAACAGAGGAGGTTGGTACCCCAGACATACCTCAAAAGGGGAGAGGCCGGTGGCTGACGACACCTGGCTGTTATGGGCATACTCGATCCAGGCCAGATGGGTACTCCAGGCTGCCGGGTGCGCGGCTGTCATGCAACGCAGGGCCTGCTCCATCTCCTGGTTGGCCCGCTCTACCTGTCCGTTGGTCTGGGGATGGTACCCGGACGAGAGGCTCATGGTGGCCCCCAGTTCCCTACAGAAACTCCTCCAGACTTGCGAGGAGAACTGGGGACCACGGTCAGAGACGACATCGGATGGAATCCCATGCAGACGTACGACGTGGTGGACCAGGAGGTCCGCTGTCTCCTGGGCCGCCTTGGAGAATCAGTCCACTATCGTGAGGATGGTGGTGTTGCCCTGGGACGGCGGGAGGCCCGTGACAAAATCCAAGCCGATGTGGGACCAGGGGCGATGGGGCACGGGCAGCGGCTGGAGCAGTCCCGAAGCCCTGCGATGCTCAGCCTTGCCCCTGGCACAGGTGGTGCAGGCCTGGATATAATCCCGGACGTCGGCCTCTAGGGACGCCCACCAGAAGCGCTGCCGGACAACTGCCACGGTTCTTCGCACCCCTGGATGACAGGAGAGCTTAGAGCCGTGACAGAAGTCCAGGACTGCAGCCCTAGCTTCTGGTGAGACGTAGAGTCTGTTCTTCGGCCCAGTTCCGGGGTCCGGGCTTCGTGCCAGGGCCTCCCGGATGGTTCTCTCTACGTCCCAGGTGAGGGTGGCCACGATAGTGGACTCCGGGATGATGGGTTCCGGTGGATCCGACAACTCCGTTTTGACTTCATCTTCATGTACCCGGGACAAGGCATTCGATCTCTGGTTCTTGGTCCCGGGACGGTAGGTGATCCGGAAGTCAAAACGGCCGAAGAACAGTGACCAGCGGGCTTGCCTGGGGTTCAGCCGCTTGGCGGTCCTGATATACTCCAGGTTCCGGTGGTCAGTGAAAACCGTGAATGGCACGGACGTTCCCTCCAACAGATGTCTCCACTCTTCAAGAGCCTCTTTCACCGCAAGGAGTTCTCGATTGCCGACGTCATAGTTCCGTTCGGCCGGGGTCAACCTGCGGGAAAAATAGGCACACGGGTGAAGGACCTTATCGGTCTTCCCGCTCTGGGAAAGCACAGCTCCTATCCCTGAGTCCGAGGCGTCCACTTCAACCACTAACTGGCGACTAGGATCGGGCTGCACCAGAACGGGTGCAGACGAGAAGCGTCGTTTCAACTCCTTGAACGCAGCATCGCAACGATCCGACCAGGTGAAGGGGACTTTTGGTGAGGTCAGGGCTGTCAGGGGGCTAACTACCTGACTGTAGCCCTTAATGAACCTCCTGTAGAAATTTGCAAAGCCGAGGAACTGTTGCAGCTTCCTACGGCTAGTGGGTTGGGGCCAGTCTCTCACTGCCACAACCTTGGCCGGATCAGGAGGAGTTGGGGGAGATGATAAACCCCAGGAAGGACAAAGAAGTGCGGTGAAACTCGCACTTCTCGCCCTTCACAAACAGCCGGTTCTCCAACAACCGCTGCAGGACCTGACGTACATGCCGGACATGAGTCTCAGGATCCGGAGAAAAGATGAGTATATCGTCTAGATATACGAAGACGAATCGGTGCAGGAAATCCCGCAAGACATCATTAACCAATGCTTGGAACGTCGCGGGGGCGTTTGTGAGGCCGAACGGCATGACCAGGTACTCAAAGTGACCTAAGGGGGTGTTAAATGCCGTCTTCCACTCGCCTCCCTTCCGGATCCGAACCAGGTGATACGCATTTCTAAGATCTAGCTTCGTGAATATTTGGGCTCCATGCAGGGGCGTGAACACTGAATCCAACAAGGGCAACGGGTATCGATTACGAACCATGTTTTCGTTCAGTCCCCTATAATCAATGCATGGACGAAGTCCGCCATCTTTTTTACCCACAAAAAAGAAACCTGCACCCATCGGGGAGGTGGAATTCCGGATCAACCCGGCGGCTAAAGAGTCCCGGATGTAGGTCTCCATTGATTCGCGCTCAGGTCGTGAGAGGTTGTACAGCCTGCTGGACGGGAACTCAACGCCTGGAACCAAATCAATGGCACAATCGTACGGACGGTGGGGGGGAAGGGTGAGCGCCAGATCCTTACTGAACACATCCACAAGGTCATGGTACTCCACCGGCACCATCCCCAGATTGGGCGGGACTCTGACCTCCTCCTTAGCCTGGGAACCGGGAGGAACCGAGGAACCTAAACATACCCGATGGCAGGTCTCGCTCCACTGAACCACTACCCCGGACGGCCAGTCGATCCGGGGATTGTGTTTTAACATCCAGGGGAACCCTAAAATCACACGGGAGGTAGTAGGAGTCACAAAAAACTCGATCTCCTCCCGGTGATTTCCTGACACCACCAGAGTTACTGGTGGTGTCTTATGTGTGATTGGTGGGAGTAGGGAGCCATCTAGTGCCCGCACCTGCACAGGCGAGGTAAGCGCCACCAGAGGGAGCCCTATCTCCCTGGCCCATCTGCTGTCTAACAGATTCCCTTCAGAGCCCGTGTCCACCAGTGCTGGGGCCTTCAGGGTTAAATCCTCATAAAGGATTGTCACTGGGAGTCGTGTGGCAATATGGGTATGTCCCACGTGAATGTTTTGACCCACCCCTAACCCAGTGTCTAGGAGCGGGCGTTGGTGTTTTAACCACTCGGGGCAGTCCCTTACTTGATGCTCTATTGAGCCACAAACAAAGCACGCTCAGCGGGCCAGCCTCCTCTGTCTATCTGGTGCCCTAAATTTGGCCCTGCTCGTGTCCATAGCTTCGTCAACAGGGGGAGCTGTCACCACACGGAGCGTAGAGGCCGTGGAGCGTGGGGAGGGCGGAACTCGGTCGGAACCGGAAGGGAGAGGGACGGCGCGTGCCCGGCCACGCCCTTCGTCTCGTTCCCGACGGCGTTCTTCTAACCGATTGTCTAATCGTATAACGAGATCAATAAGCCCGTCTAAATCCCGCGGTTCGTCCTTGGCCACCAGGAGCTCCTTCAGGACCAACGACAGTCCGTTTACGAAGGCGGCGCGGAGGGCAGTGTTATTCCAGCCGGACCTCGCAGCCGCGATGCGGAAGTCGACTGCATAAGCAGCTGCACTCCGGCGCCCCTGTCTCATTGACAGCAGCACGGCTGAAGCGGTCTCTCCTCTATTTGGGTGATCGAACACTGTTCTGAACTCCCTCACAAACCCATTATATGTCAGAAGGAGCCGTGAATTTTGCTCCCAGAGCGCTGTAGCCCAAGCGCGTGCCTTGCTGCGAAGCAGATTAATTACATAAGCTATCTTACTAGCATCAGTCGCGTACATGACGGGACGTTGTGCGAAGACGAGCGAACACTGCATAAGAAAGTCCGCGCATGTCTCCACACAACCCCCGTACGGCTCTGGAGGGCTTATGTATGCTTCAGGGGAAGGTGGGAGGGGTCGTTGAACGACCTGTGGAACGTCACTGTTGTGCACAGGATCGACAGGAGGGGGAGCCGCAGCAGCGCCCTGAGGGCGCACCTCCACCTGCGCGGCGAGAGCCTCCACCCTGCGGTTAAGGAGGACGTTCTGCTCGGTCATTAGATCCAACCGAGCCGTAAAAGTGGTGAGGATTCGCTGCAACTCACCGACCATTCCTCCTGCAGACGCCTGTGCGCCCTGCTCTTCCATTGGCCGTTCAACAGCCGGTTGACGCCCCTCGGGGTCCATGACGTTGGCCGAGATATCCTGTTGGGAAAGTGTAGGTACACGGACCCACAACAGGGGGCGCAAATGAACGGACAATGGAGGAAGTCAAATACAACACTTTACTGTTGTGAAAGGGCACAACAAACACAACAGATTACAATAATAGACAAAAGGTCAAATCACAACAGGTGTCGTGTGGGCAGGCTCGAAGATAGGAGACGTCTGTCCAAAGTAGAACCGGAACCACACGATTTCCTCCGCCACCAGACCCCGGGAATACTGGAGCCGCCAAGTCCCGAACTCCCAGGTGGCCACTGCCTCCGCGTGTCGGATCTGGTACTGCTGGCGAGGAACAAAAAAACAATTAAAGGTGGGCGCGTATGCACCCAGCAATTCACACGGCAGGAAAACCAACTCCACCTCTTGTTGGAAAAAGAGTCTGTTACACGATACACAAAAAGTCACAAAAGGTTACTGTCGAATAAATCTCACAGCCAGCTGAGAACGTTACCTTCCTGGTAAAGCGATATCTCGGCAAAGAGGTGGAGATGACGTCTTGCTGATATACTGATGCTGATCAGATGAGTGGTGACAGCTGTCATAGGTGATGAGTGTCAGCTGTCACCCCGGCTACTCCTGTTAGGCGGCAGCGCCCTCTGGTGCCTGGAGCCCGCACTCCAGGCAGGGTGCCCTGTGGTGGTGGTGGGCCAGCAGTACCTCCTCTTCAGCGGCCCACACAACATCAAGGTTCTCATCCAGGCTGTTCAAAACATCCTTTCCAGTCCAGTCATCTGTCCCTGCTGGAGCGTGCCCCTCTGTGAGCACGGTATGTTGAAGCACACCCTAAAAAGCTGCCCTAGAGCTTTTTACCAGTGACTGTTGTGGTTGATGGTATGATGAGGTCCTCTGGACAATTGCAGAGACCCTCTGGAGCACCCTCAACATCTGCTGGAAGACAGGGCCATATGAGAACACCATTCACTTTGTCAAGGAGGGTGAAAGACCAACAACAGAACACAAGGGAGCAACCAGGTTGCTCTTCATTGCACAGAAACGGAAACTGAAAGCAGACCCGAGAATGATACAGCACCCTGACAGTGAGCTGTGGTATGATGAATCAAGAATGTATGGAAAAGGCCTAAGGGCAGAAAAGAGCTAAGTATGAAGAGCAGAAGATCAACTGCCAAGAAGGCGAGCCATGACTACCACCACCACCATAGACACAACCAACAAAGCATTAAGATGCTCTGATTAAAAACGGCGTTTCAATGGGTTGCTGTTTGGGAACAGATCGGGGTCTGATTAACCCTGGTCCTGTCACCAGGTCAGACTGTATGTTGATTGAAAGACCTGAAACTACTAATGATCACTGATGTTGTGCCCTAGCAAAGCATTGGAAATATGTAAAGAAGAGATTGTTGAAGAAAAGCAAATAATTTGAAAATAAGATAATGGAGGTAAACTGCATCAATAATGGAGACAAAATGTTTTATCAAGTATCAAGTATTTTTTTTCTCTACAAAATATGACGTTTTGATATTATTAATTTATTGAGAGAAAGAGAGTCAGAGCTCAACAAAGGATCAGATGGTGGAAGCAGAAGGAGGAAGACTGTTGTGTGAAATTCAATGAAAGGTGAGATGGAGGGGAAGCACTTTTGGACAAATGGAAAGGTACTGCAGACGTGGTGAGGGAGACAGCTACGAAGGTACTGGGTGTGACATCTGGACAGCGGAAGGAAGACAAAGAGACTTAGTGGTGGATCGAAGACATTCAGGAAAGCATAAGGAGAAAGAAGTTGGGAAAAAAGAATTGGGGTAGTCAGAGAGATGTAGTAGACGGGAAAGTAGACGGGAGTACAAGAAGATGTGGCGTAAGGTGAAAAGAGAAGTGGCAAAAGCGAAGGAAAAGGCATATAGCAAGCTGTATAAGAAGTTGCTATGAAGAGGATAAAGATTGGAAAGGCAGTTGGCCCAGATGACATTCCAGTGGAGGCATGGAAATTTCTCAGAGAGGTGGCACTCGGGTTTCTATCCAAATTGTTTAATAAAATCTTAGAAAGTGAGAGGATGCCTGAGGCTTGGAGATGAAGTATGCTGGTTACACTACACAGGAATAAAGTTGATCAGTCACAGCGTGAAGTTATGGTAAGTAGTAGTAGAAGCTCAACTTAGAAAACAGGTGAAGATCTGTGAGCAGCAATATGGTTTCATGCTGAGAAAGAGCACAACAGGTGCAGTGTTTGCTCGGAGAGTACTGGTGGAGAAGTACAGAGAAGGCTAGAAGGAGTTACATTGTGCACAGTAAAATTGCCAGTGTTAAATTAACACTGACAGTGAACATATGGTCCTACTCCGGCAAGAGTAGGACCATATGTACACTGGCAGTGTTAATTTAACACTGGCAGTGTTAGTTTCACACTGGTGATTTTACTGTGTGTGTTTGTGGATTTAAAGAAAGCTTATGACAGGGTGTTAAGAAAAGAGTTGTGGTACTGTATGAGGAAATCTGGAGTGGCAGAGAAGTATGCGAGGGAACTGCAGGGCATGTACAAGTATAGTGTGACAGCAGTGAGATGTGCAGTAGGAATGACAGACTCATTCAAGGTGGGGGTGGGATTACAACAAGGATCAGCTCTGACTCCTTTCTTGTTTACAATGGTGATGGACAGGTTGATGGATGACATCAGACAGGAGTCTTCATGGACTATCAAGTTTGGAAATGGCATTGTGATCTGTAGTGAAAGTAGAGAGCAGGTTGAGTCTGGCCTGGAAATGTGGAGATAAACTCTAGAGATCAGGGGAATGAAAATCAGTAGGAGCAAGACTGAGTACATGTGTGTGAATGAGAGGGAGCCCAGAAGAATAGTGCATCCTAATAATAATAATAATCCTGTCAGGAGGCAGCATGTGAAGCTGGGAGGGCACATCTCCAACACATGGTCCATCTGCATCGGACCCCCCCCCCCCCCAAGGCTGCATTCTTTCTCCTGTACTCTTCTCCCTGTACATCAACAGCTGCACCTCCAGTCACCAGTCTGTAGAGCTCCTGAAGTTCGTGGATGATACGACCCTCATTGGACTCATCTCTGATGGGGACGAGTCTACAGACTTGAGATCGACCACCTGGTGTAGACGGAACAACCTGGAGCTCAACAACCTCAAGACAGTGTGGAGTCCTTCCATTACCTGGACCTCAAGTGGAAGCTGAACATCAGCTCTCTCATCGAGAGAGCACAACAGGGGATGTACTTCCTGTGGCAGCTGAGGAAGTTCAACCTGCCAAAAACAGTGATGGTGAACTTCTACACTGCCATCAATGAGTCCATCATCTCCTTTTCCATCACCATCTGGTACTCTGCTGCCACTGTGAAGGACAGGAGCAGACTGCAGCGTATCAACCATTCAACAGAGTAGGTGATCGACTGCCATCCCTGCAGAACCTGTACGTCTCCAGGGCTCTGAGGTGAGCAAGGAAGATTGTGGCTGATCCCTCCCACCCAGGTCACAAACTTTTTGTCACCCTCCCCTCTGGCAAGAGGCTGAGGTCCATCAGGACCAAAACCTCAAGACACAAAAACAGCTTCTTTTCATCCACAGCTAGACTTATAAATTATGCCAGAGACCCCCACCTACCCTGCCTCACCCCACCCCCAAATTCCTTGTAATTGCAAACTTACTTGGCAATAAATTTGATTCTGCTTCTGAAAGTAGGTGAGTTTATACTTGGGGTCAGCTGTCCAAAGTAATAGAGAGTGTAATCGAGACGTGAAGACGAGAGTGCAGGCAGGGTGGAGTGGGTGGAGATAGGTGGCCGGAGTGATTTGCAATCAAAGAACATTTGCAAAAGTGAAGGGGAAAATTTACAAGACAGTAGTGAGACCAGCTATGTTGTACGGCTTAGAGACAGTGGAACGAACAAAAAAACAGGAGACAGAGCTAGAGGTGGCAGAGCTAAAGATTTTGTGATTCTCTTTGGGAGTGACGAGGATGGACAGGATTATGAATGAACATATCAGAGGGACAGCTCAGGTGGAATGATTTGGAGACAGTCAGAGAGGTGAGATTTTGATGGTTTGGACATGTGCAGAAGAGGGATCCAGGGTATATAGAGAGAAGGATGCTGAGGATGGAGCCACCAAGCCGTGCCTTAATTTATTTAGTAAGTTCAATGTAAGTACATAATATCATTGTAAATACGTCAGGAAGGGCATCTGGTGTGAAACTTGTGGCAAATCACATGCAGACTCACCTTGGATCTGCTGTTACACAAATAATTATAAATAATTTACAATAAAAATGTGCAAATAAAATGTGCAATAAAAATGCGTACAAAGGAGAAACAAACACACTGAAAAAAAGAGAATGTTTGAACCAACTTTAAAAAGTGTTACAATTTGTAAAAACCTGAATGAATTAAATTGTTTGAACTTAAGTTTGTAAGTTAGAGTTAATTTAACTTTCAAACTTAAGTTCAAACAACTTAATTAATTCAGTTTTTTTTTTACAAATTGTAACACTTTTTTTTAAGTTGGTTCAAACATTCTCTTTTTTCAGTGCAGATTGAAGTTGTACACGAGGTACCTGAATTAGTGAGCTTTTTGGCAGGTTAAATTGTTCATCAGTGTGATGGCCAGTGGAAAGAAACTGTTCCTGTGTCTGGTTGTTTTGACGTACAGAGCTCTGTAATGTCAACCAGAGGGGAGGAGTTTAAACAGTGCGTGTCCAGGGTGTGAGGGGTCTGAAGTTAGATGTTACCAACTCGCTTCCTGGTCCTGGATGGAAGGCAGGCTGGCTCCAATGATTTTTTTTTTCTGCAGACCTGACAGTTTGTTGTAGTCTTGCCTTTCATGTTTGGAGACAGAGGGGAAATCAAACAGAGATGGAGATGTACAGGACAGACTGGATGATGGATGTGTAGAAGATGATGAGCAGTTCCTGGGGCAGGTTGAACTTCCTAAGCTGTCTGAGTAAGTACATCCTCTGCTGTGCCTTTTTCATAATGGAGTGGGAGGTCCATTTCAGATCTTGGGAGCTGGTGGGTCCCAGGAACCAGAAAGTGTCCACAGTAGACACAGTGTTGTTGAAGATGGAGACAGGGAAAGTGATGGGGGGTTTCTCCTGAAGTCTACTGTCATCTCCACAGTCTTGAGCGGGTTCAGCTCTAGGTTCTTCTGACCATATCAGAGGTCCAAGTGTTCCACCTCCTGTCTGTATGCGGCCTCATCACCATCCTGGATGAGACCCAATGATGGTGGTATCGTCCACAAACTTCAGGAGTTTAACAGAGGGGGTCCCTGAAGTGCAGTCACTCATGTAGATGGAGAAGTGCAGTGGGAAGAGCACACACCCCTGAGGGGTACTAGTGTTGATTGTCCATGTGCTGGATGTGATGCTCCCCAGCCTCACCAGCTGTGTCCTGTCAGTCAGGAAGTTAGAGATCCACTGACAGGTGGGAGCTGGCACAGAGAAGTTGGAGAGTTTTGTTGGAGAATGTCGGGGATGATGGTGTTGAACGCCAAGCTGAAGTTCACAAACAGGTTCCTCACGTATGTCCCTACAGAGTCCAGGTGCTGCAAGACGTAATGCAGTCCCATGCTGACTGCATCCTCAACTGCAGTAAATGGAGGACCTAGTACTGGATCAGAAATACACCGGTGGTGTGGTTTGTACATCATAATAGACAGAGAGAAATTTTAATGAAGAAAAAAGGAACAATCAAACATCACATTTTTGCAGCAGTGCCTGGTTGCTTCTGCCAGGTATTGATCCAAAAACAGTGACACCTTGAAACAGATGCTTCCTGCACGGTGGTGCATATTTCTAATTTGAAAATTAGAAATATGTGACAGAAAGCAAAGCCCTCATTGTGTGTGGGTGATGGCACATCGAACACATTTACTAATAGCGTTAATGTACACAGTGCGGGCTGAACATGCCTGTGTTTGCTTGCTGGTGCCACATAAAAGAAAAGTGTTTGTTTGTTCACATATAAACAAAGGGAAACATTGCATTCATTGCTTCTTTTTTTTCCCTCTTCCTTTCTTCTTCAAGTCCAGGAAGTGTATATGCATACACTCAGCCTGGAACCAGCCTGGAGGTCTGAGACCACACACAGAGCCCCTGCAAGGCTCCTTTTCCTGCTTCCTTTCTTTCCTCCCATCTCATTCCATCTGTTTTATAAGGTCACTCTGCGCCGCTGCTTCTCAGGTTCTTCCTCTCTGTTTAGCCTGTTGAGGACGTTGGACGTTGGCTGCCTGTTGCTGAATGTCCCTATCACTAGTCTGTTTGTTTGTTTGCAGGTCACGATGTGACCTGTGGAGACAGGACAATCACTTTCAATGATGTTTGTGCATGTGAGACCACCCAGCCAGCAAGACTTAGAACACAATTTTTCAGCCTTTATTTTTAAAAGCCCCAAAGCTGAATGAGCTTATTTTCTGTCTCCAGCACCATGACTGTGACTTATTTTTCTTATACGGTACGTCATGTTTCATGAATTAATTTGTGGTTAAATTTGATGAAAATTGTCAAGGGTCACTTGTGTGAAGTATTCTCTCATCGTGCTGTGGAGTGCCTGAGTGGCAACTTTAAAATGTAAAAAACAAAACAACAAAAACAAAACCCTCTTGCTGCAGTTGTGACAAATCTTGACAATTCATAACCCGTAACGGGTTTATCACTAGGCTTTTCAATAACGGTATCAGTAACTGAATGATACTTTCTTCAGTATCACTATAATGTTAATTCCATTTTAACAAAAAGAAAATTCCATTAGATATAACAATACAAACGTTATCAGCTCCATGGCACTTTAAAAGCAGTTGAAAGCTTTGTATAGACATTACATTTTTCTTCTTCTTTCGTCTGCTCCTAAGAGTCACTATATCGTATCATCTATCTCCAATCTCACCCTGTCCTCTGTAACTTCCTGTCACACCAACCACCTGCATGTCCTCCCTCACCACATCCATAAACCTCCTCTTTGGCCTCCCTCTTCTCCTCGTGCCTGGTGGCTCCATCCTCAGCATCCTTCTCCCTATATACCCTGGGTTCCTCCTCTGCACATGTCCAAACCATCTCAATCTCGCCTGTCTGACTTTGTCTCCAAACCGTCCTACCGGTGCTGTCCCTCTGATATGTTCATTCCATATTCCGTCCATCCTTGTCTCTCCCAAAGAAAATAACAGCTTCTTCAGCTCTGCCACCATTCATACTGCATATTATTTCGTTCATTGCTGGCAACAACATATACAATATAAAACATTACAAATTAAATTGAATTAATTTTATTTTGTTTATACAGCACCAAATCACAACAAAAGATGAGATGAACTCAAAGATCTAAAACTTTTTCCACGTACACAATATCACCATTTCCCTCAAATATTGTTCACAAGCCAGTCTAAATCTGTGATAGTGAGCACTTCTCCTTTGCTGAGATAATCCATCCCACCTCACAGGTGTGCCATATCAAGATGCTGATTAGACACCATGATTAGTGCACATTTGTGCCTTAGACTGTCCACAATAAAAGGCCACTCTGAAAGGTGCTGTTTTGTTTTATTGGGGGGGGATACCAGTCAGTATCTGGTGTGACCACCATTTGCCTCATGCAGTACAACACATCTCCTTCGCATAGAGTTGATCAGGTTGTCAATTGTGGCCTGTGGAATGTTGGTCCACTCCTCTTCAATGGTTGTGCAAAGTTGCTGGATATTGGCAGGAACTGGTACACGCTGTCATATACGCCGGTACAGAGCATCCCAAACATGCTCAATGGGTGACATGTCCGGTGAGTATGCCGGCCATGCAAGAACTGGGACATTTTCAGCTTCCAAGAATTGTGTACAGATCCTTGCAACATGGGGCCGTGCATTATCCTGCTGCAACATGAGGTGATGTTCTTGGATGTATGGCACAACAATGGGCCTCAGGATCTCGTCACGGTATCTCTGTGCATTCAAAATGCCATCAATAAAATGCACCTGTGTTCTTCGTCCATAACAGACGCCTGCCCATACCATAACCCCACCGCCACCATGGGCCACTCGATCCACAACATTGACATCAGAAAACCGCTCACCCACACGACGCCATCTGCCCTGGACAGTGTGAACCGGGATTCATCCGTGAAGAGAACACCTCTCCAACGTGCCAAACACCAGCGAATGTGAGCATTTGCCCACTCAAGTCGGTTATGATGACGAACTGGAGTCAGGTCGAGACCCCGATGAGGACGACGAGCATGCAGATGAGCTTCCCTGAGATGGTTTCTGACAGTTTGTGCAGAAATTCTTTGGTTATGCAAACCGATTGTTTCAGCAGCTGTTCGAGTGGCTGGTCTCAGACGATCTTGGAGGTGAACATGCTGGATGTGGAGGTCCTGGGCTGGTGTGGTTACACGTGGTCTGCGGTTGTGAGGCTGGTTGAATGTACTGCCAAATTCTCTGAAACGCCTTTGGAGACGGCTTATGGTAGAGAAATGAATTTATGGCTGATGCAGAGACCCTGATCCATGTGTGGCAAAGCGGACAAGTTGCTTTAATCATTAAGACAACTGGAAATCATGAATAAACATGATAAGTCGAACTTCTGACACCACCCTGGGAATTTAACCCAGGGAACTGTCTCTAATCAAATTAACTCCAATGTTAGGAACACAGGTTCGTTGCAAATGAGGCAGAGTAGGAAGTTCACTTACAAAACAAAACTTATTGAAACTGGTTTATTATAAAAACACAAACAGCGATTTATGAAACGATCAACGTAAATCAGTAGTCCCCATCTGCAGGTGACCTCTCTGGACACCAGAGGGCACAATCACACCACCAACACCGCCAGCAGATGTCAGCCTAATCTCCAGGCAGGTAGCAGCAGACATCAGGGTGGAGCAACGGACTCAACTCCAGGCAAAGCAGCAGTGGCGTCTGCAGAGTTCACTCCTTTCCATCATGAACCTGTAATTTCAACAGCATAAACATAAAAACGCACTGGAGGAGGAAGCCAAGCCACCAATACATACCACTCTGTCAGTCCCAGCCAATACAGCACAAGCTGAGGAATCAACACCGCACCGAAGCATCAAACAGCCAGCAACCACCCAGCACCACCCACGCCGAGCAGCGCACAACCAGTGACAACTACCACAGAGGTCTCTATCAACGAAACCGTTCGCAAAGCACTTTAACACTGCAAACACTTCAAAACGCACACAACTGTGGCCGGCACCTACCTCCCTTCACAGGAACACGGAAATGGAAATGTCAGACAAACCTCCACAAGCGGGAGAAAGAAGAGCACTCTCCGCCCCCTTTCATGAGAACACTCTCCTACACTGATTGGCTGAAATCCAACCACCAGCTGAAGATAATTAAGCTCATTCATACTGCTACACATGCATTTGTTTCTTCTAGATTGGACTACTGCAATGTTCTATTTTCAGGTTTACCGCAGTCCAGCATTAGCGTGGACTGGATGCCTGCATGGACTGTCATTAATTATTGTTGTTTTGTGTTCTGTATTGTAAGCCTTTTTGGTAGAAACGTCAAAGACCCTTTGGGTCTGGTCTGCTTGAGGTTTCAAGGATCAAGGATCCTTGAAACCTCAAGCAACCTCAACCTTCTTCCTCAATATCATCAAAGGGAGCTTTTCCTTACCACTGTCACCTGTGTGCTTGCTCTACGGGTTGGTAAGATTAGACCTTACTTGTGTAAAGCACCTTGAGGCAGCTTTGTTGTGATTTGGTACTATATAAACCAAATAAATTGAAATTGAAGAGACCCTGAAGTCCTTTGGGCAAAGAGTGATTTTAACCAAATATGGAGAATGTAGCATTGAGTAAAGCCTCACTCACAACCCGCTGTACGTGGTGTTACAGGCAGTCTATAGGGAGACACAGGTGCAATATTCCCCATGCCTCGTGCATGACAGCTGTGCAGTCTGTATGTGACAAGTACCCCACCCATACTCTTTCACAAACTTTCCCCGGACACCTGTGGCACAGCTGCAACCTGTCACTCCCTATGACACGTGCATGTCCACAATATGTATGGCAGGTTGTGAGTGAGGCTTAAGTAAATTCCACTAAACAGCATTCACCTGAAATTGTTTATCCTTCTGGGGGACTCTAGGGCCCAACGGGGATTCAATCAGAACATCCAATTTACCATGACCACACAGTCCTGCAAGGATTGTTTGTATGAAATTTCAGAAAAATTCTGTGAACAGTTTTTAGAAAATCATCAGAAGGCACACTGCACTCACATCTTGATGGCATTAGTTATATGTACCTTTGCCCAAAGGACTACAGAAGGAAAAGAAAAAGGAACTTCTCGACTAAGAAATTTGTGTACACAACAGAATGTTGAAGTTGACAAATTTCCATCTTTGCATTGGGGACCAACCCACGATTAAAAATATGCCTTCATGATGGGGTTGTACAAGCAGGGTCCCACCTTCCACAAGCTTACAGGCATGTCTTCTCTGGCTTTTGTCAACATATCTGCTGTTGTGTTTCCATGACTCACATGATCCATATAGTCATAACCGAAAATAGAATTATTATTCACTAAATAACAAGATGATCCCATCATATGACTGCAACAGGTGCCAACTTTGTCCAACTACCATAGAACATGATTGCCACAGTCACTGGACATTTCTACAACCACGATTTTCTTCAAAGCAGCGTGTCTCATTGTGTGTAGTCATGGCAGTGTGGCCCAGGCCTTAGGCAGTCACTAATTTTTATCAGGCAACATGTCGTGCACAGTCATTTGGGGCGTGTGCAACTCCATTACGGAATGTAATCTGAGCTCTTTTGAAATTGCTCAACTATACCTATAGTGCAGCAGATAACAGAATATTTCCAGAGGAACTGTTCAAATCTGGTTACAAGCACCAAAATTTGACTGTGTATACCTTTTGGTATATATTTTAGACAAATAACATTACCCATTTGAATTTTCAATTGGGGGCCAAATAGGGGTCAATGAAGAATTGCACAGGGGTCAAAAAAAAAAAAAATGCTCCAATCAAATTGAAAGCTATACCACATTATGTGTATAACTATTCCAAAAAGGTATAGTTTGGACTATCTATGACTGAATGTTATGGAGTTATGGGGTAAAAACAGCAAGAATTGTGACAAAGGTCAGTTTCAGTTTGTACAGGAGTCAGAAGTTAAAGTTGCTCCAATTATTGTATAACATGATGCAAATTACTGGTTGAGTTAATAGGGTTTTAAAAAGGAATAGTTTGCACCATGTGTCATGCTTAGTTGTCATGTTACGGGGTAACATATGTCACATGCCATAGAATCCAATGGACGTCGACATTGTTTGACCTTTATCTTACAGACCAAGCATTCAGCACAGTCAAAACTATTCAATTTGTTAATCCTATCAATGCAACCAATAATTTGCACCACTTTTTTTTTTACCAAAATTGGACCAACTTTAACTTTTGACCCCTGTACAAACTGAAATTGACCTTTGTCACCATTCTTGCTGTTTTTACCCCATAACTCCATAATATTCAGTCATAGATAGCCCAAACTATACCCTTTTGGAATCTTCATGATCAGACAAATAATGTGGTATAGTCTTCAACATGATTGGAGCATTTTTAAATTTTGACCCCTGTGTAATTGTTCAATTGACCCCTACCTGGCTGCCTATTGAAAATTTAGGTGGCTAATGTGCTTTTACAAAAGAGTAATGTTTAAGGTGTATGTGTGCCAATTTTGGTACTTGTTTCCAGAAATGAACAATTGTTATAGTTATCTGCTCCACTACTACTGTATTTATTTCAAAGATCTACAAGTAAATCTCCCAATTAGACATATAGGTTGATTTGTTTTACTCTTATCAAACATTACAGGTCACACTGCATATTGCTGTCACCTTGACACATGTATTTAAGTTGACTCTATCCTGAAATATCAAAGCAGTAGCATAAAGGATAGTGGAAAGTGGATGGATATGCCAGTACGTACAGATTCATGGATCCTTTGAGTTAGATCACTGCGCTCTGTAGGGACCTCCTCTGTAATACACAGTAAGGTTTTCCATCTCTGACTTGTATATCAAGAGGAGTGGAGTGTTGCCATGAAGGAGAAAGCAATGTGTGCTAAATGGTCCATAAGCATGGCTTGGCCTGGACCTGCAAGCCCCTCTGGACGGCATGTGGTGAAATGCGTGTGCGCCATGCATGGATGCTTGGCCAAGCCCTCAGGACAGCTGTTCCCCACATGATGGTGTCTAATAAAACACTGACACACATCTGCAAACATGTGTGCAGAGGTACAATGCAGGGTCATCAACCACACCACTGATAATAACCTGTGCAAACATTCAAGATGCATTTTTATCATAATCGCATTAGTCCTGGGCTTTGGAAAAGCCTGGGTATGAACTCTGTAAAATACAGTGAGATAATGAATAGATCGATAAAGGAATGAGTCCATCCCATCAAGTTAATATAGCGCAAAAACAATAAATGTTGTCATCTGGTCCATCTCCAAATTAAAAGAGCAAATGAGGAACAGAGAGCGACTTTAAAACAAGAAATCTGAACAAATCTAGGCTGAAGACTCCCTTCTGCCATCGAGTAAACTGAATCCGAACTTTTATTCTCTTTTAAAGAAAGTCCTTCTCTGTTCCACTCCACAATGGAGCTGTGCAAATGATGATGTGACAGACAAAATTTATGCTATGCAGTTTCTCCAGTCACAGCCACAGAGCCAAATAACTCCTTCAGAGTTCTCATATGTGTCAAGATGGCTATCCTCACCAGTCTCCTTATTGCACAGTCATTACGTATTTGAGAACTGCCTACTCCAGTCAGATTTACCACATATAATGTTTGTATTTCTTAATAACTGATTTAAACAACAAACCTAGGGCATATGACTTAAAAATGTCCAGGCATCCATCCCCTGAGTTGTTTAAGGAAAGGTGGCTGCAAAAGTCATGATTTGCATGAACAATAATTATTAATAATAATTTATACTTTTGGGCTCACAAAATGGAGGGACTGTGTCTAAAAATGGCTGTTAGTTCTAAATGTTCAAGAGCATGTTTCTATTAACACCCCTTGAATTAAAGCTGAAAGTCTACACTACAAACACATCTTGATTGTTGGAATTCAACTCTATTACTGTGACGTACAGAGGCATAATTACAAAAATTGTGTCACTGTCCAAACACTTCTGGATCTTAATGTAGCTGCAAATTCAGAAGTGAGTGCCTCCTGTAATACAACATCTGTGTGTACAAGCAGAGAGCACTTGTGCTGTGTACTAACCTATATGAAATATTATCAGAATATTACACTGTGTAAATAGCAGAAAATCTGAGCTTAAATGCTCGCACTGTGTTCCCACCTTACGAAACCATCGCAGCAGCATCGTGCACGCCTGCCCGTCAGCTCGACGCTTTCATGGTTTGCTCATATGAGCTGTTCCGCTGTGATTCGCCCTGATTTGTACTTAGTCGTACTGTGTGTGAAGGGGCTTTAAGCTTCTTTTTGCTGTGCGATGAACCATTTCTGAGATAACTGATATGAAATTTGCAACATTTTTCAACACGATTAATCAATGTCAGTATCATCCAATCACTTCCTAAAAGTAAGCTGAGGACAAGGACAAATTTTGTACACTCAACAAAAATATAAATGCAACACTTTTGGTTTTGCTCCCATTTTGTGTTTTCCACATACACAATATCACCATTTCCCTCAAATATTGTTCACAAACCAGTCTAAATCTGTGATAGTGAGCACTTCTCCTTTGCTGAGATAATCCATCCCACCTCACAGGTGTGCCATATCAAGATGCTGATTAGACACCATGATTAGTGCACAGGTGTGCCTTAGACTGCCCACAATAAAAGGCCACTCTGAAAGGTGCAGTTTTGTTTTATTGGGGGGGGATACCAGTCAGTATCTGGTGTGACCACCATTTGCCTCATGCAGTGCAACACATCTCCGCATAGAGTTGATCAGGTTATCAATTGTGGCCTGTGGAATGTTGGTCCACTCCTCTTCAATGGCTGTGCGAAGTTGCTGGATATTGGCAGGAACTGGTACACGCTGTCGTATACGCCGGTCCAGAGCATCCCAAACATGCTCAATGGGTGACATGTCCGGTGAGTATGCCGGCCATGCAAGAACTGGGACATTTTCAGCTCCAAGAATTGTGTACAGATCCTTGCAACATGGGGCCGTGCAATATCCTGCTGCAACATGAGGTGATGTTCTTGGATTGGCACAACAATGGGCCTCAGGATCTCATCACGGTATCTCTGTGCATTCAAAATGCCATCAATAAAATGCACCTGTGTTCTTTGTCCATAACAGACGCCTGCCCATACCATAACCCCACCGCCACCATGGGCCACTCGATCCACAACACTGACATCAGAGAACCGCTCACCCACACGACGCCACACACGCTGTCTGCCATCTGCCCTGAACAGTGTAAACCGGGATCCATCCGTGAAGAGAACACCTCTCCAACATGCCAAACACCAGCGAATGTGAGCATTTGTCCATTCAAGTCGGTTATGACAACGAACTGGAGTCAGGTCGAGACCCCGATGAGGACGACGAGCATGCAGATGAGCTTCCCTGAGATGGTTTCTGACAGTTTGTGCAGAAATGCTTTGGTTATGCAAACCGATTGTTTCAGCAGCTGTCCGAGTGGCTGGTCTCAGACGATCTTGGAGGTGAGCATGCTGGATGTGGAGGTCCTGGGCTGGTGTGGTTACACGTGGTCTGCGGTTGTGAGGCTGGTTGGGTGTACTGCCAAATTCTCTGAAACACCTTTGGAGACGGCTTATGGTAGAGAAATGAACATTCAATACACGAGCAACAGCTCTGGTTGATATTTCTGCTGTCAGCATGCCAATTGCACGCTCCCTCAAATCTTACGACATCTGTGGCATTGTGCTGTGTGATAAAACTGCACCTTGGAGCAAAACCAAAAGTGTTGCATTTATATTTTTGTTGAGTGTATTTGTATTGTATTTTGTATTTACTCAAAATTCAATCAGATAAAAAAAAAAACAAAACTCCAAATCTAAGGTTTTTCGTGATTTTGGTATTTTTGGCCGCTGTCACGTGACCTTGACCATATCATGATATGCTTCGACACAAAACATCACAAAATAAAGTGTGGTAAAAAAAGATTATTGCAGCTATTCCCAGTTTTGCTGAGATGGGTGAACAAACTAACAAACCAACAGACACACCAATAGAGTCTTGTCGAATGACCTCATCAAGACTAACAAACAAACGGGGGCAAAAACATAACCTCCTCCAAGTTCAATGGCAGAGGTAAATATAGTGAGGTCACTCAGTGAGATCTTTCAGGCATCCATTTGCAAGATTCAAAGTCCACGGTGCCTTTGATGAAAGCTAGGAACTTGAATTTTCCACTTTCCATCTATAACATAATGTAAATATTTTGTTTATACATGGGCAGCACATTGGCTTAGTGGTTAGCACTGTTGTCTCACAGCAAGGAGGTCCTGGATCACTTCCAACCTGGTCCTTTCTGTGTGGAGTTTGCATGTTCTCCTTGTGTTTGCATGGTTTCCCTCCAGATGCTCCATCTTTCTCACACTTCCAAAGACTTATAGGTTAAATGAATTGGTGACTCTAAATTTACTGTCTATGAGTGTCAGCGCTGTGATAGACCAGCGGCCCGTCCAGAGTGTGCCATAACTCCCACCCACTGATTGCTGGGATACACTCCAGCCCACCATGACCCTTAACTGCAATAAGCAAGTTTAGAAAACGGATGGATGGATCTTTATACATAAATTATACGATATAAACCCTAAGAGTAAACGTTTGTCTCCCCACTGACTCATTTGGGTAAAAACACTGTACCTGTAACTAACATTAGTACTGATAACTCACACAGCAGACTTATGTGAGTGTTGTCTTACCTGTCCAGCAGATATTCAGCAAAACATTCATGTGAAATTTGTTCACATTGTCTGGAGTTCTTCTCAACAAAATCTCTGATGGCCTATGTTTAGCTCTGTCTGTTTCTTTCATTCTGTTTTCATTTTACATGATTTTTTTTTTTTTTTTGCACTTATAGTCACAATGAAGCTCTACTGTGTTGTTTCAGCTCCATAGCAGTGCTGTTTAACCCTTGAACAGCATGCTGGAAAACATGAGTTCCCCAGTTTATCATGATGTCTGTATTTTTTGGATTCAAATTATAAATTGTTCCAGACAAGGCAGATTTTGATCATATTGGTAATATAAGATTGTGAACATAATTTTAGTGGTATTGAAGAAAATCCCTTTTTTTAACTTAATGATAAGAAAAAAAATTGAAAGGGACTACACCTTTTAAGGATCATGGGCAATAGGCATGAAACTGATATCCGTACGGGGTGGAAACTCACTATGACATCTTGCACTGTGTTGTGCACTGATTTGTGGAAGATAGGGCCCTTAAAATCCACATTCATTTTTGTGTCCTCACACTTATCTAACAAAATCCTTTCAGTTTGGACAGCAGTTTACTCTGATCTGCACAGCCCCCGGAAAAACTGAAGGAACACAGACACCCCCACTATCCTGACTGTGAAGTGGCAGATGGAGGGGAACATAATTGCATGCTTAAATGCCTGAGAAACGGACGTCCAGTTCTGCTGAGCTGTTACTTTTTGTGTGGCCTCATTGTTGGGACGTGCAGCCATGCAGCTCTTTGAGTCCCTGTTGGTGCTCATGTTGGGGTTGATTGTCCAGTTGCCAGATATTTCAGACTCATCTCTTTTTTCCACACTATGCCTGGCAAGAGATGAAGGAAGCTGGTTGTGAGTAAAATAGGGTAAAACCATAAAAATCGGCTGAGCTTTACTCTTTGTTGATATATTTTTGTGTCATTCTCGAACACCTGTGAAGAAGTGTGCAGGCTGTCACTGTGAAAAATGAGTCTATAAAGAAAATGATGGAAACTGTGCAAACACAAGGAAGCAAAATCAGTTTATCTTTCAGCTTGACGTGCTTATTGTGGTCCAAGTAGAAAGACAAAAGGCTTCTCTATTGCAGTGTAATGAGAGGATTTGATTGTAAATACGTTGCTGCTGCATAGTTTTCCATCTCACTGCAGGACAAAAGGGACAAGCCAGTGAATTTAGGTCATCAGAGGCTTCTGTGGATCTCACTGAGCAGGTTGTCAAGGCTGTCTTTAGCTTCAAAGTGGTTATGATTCCCCAATCACAGGGCATAATTCAACCCAGTCTCACGGATTGTCATGATTCAGCAGCACGAAATATACATTAATCTATTGGTTCGTCATATTGTCACAAAAAGTGCCAAATTTTGGTCATGGGAGCAGAAATTCATTCCATGATGGCTGCACGAAGAAGGAGTAGGGTTAGGTTATGGTTAAGCTTAGGGTTGGGGGTAGGAGTAGGGTTAGTAATAGTGAGTTTAAAGAAACCCCATCATGAAAATTTTAATCATTTCGTGACAGGAGGACAAAAAAAAAAAAAAAAAAAAAACGTGAGACTGGGCTGCATACTTAGAGCAACAGAGGTGACAGGGAAAATAAACCCTGACGAAAAAGGCAATGAACATGCCATTAATTAAAGGGTACATATTGTGCAAAATCAGCTTTTAATCTGCTTTTTACAATTTAGTATGATCTGTTGTCTTGTTAAGCATCCCCAACGTACAATTCTGTAACTACACATGCAAAAACTCCCCTGATATAAGCAAAATTTACGTCTGAAACTTAATTTTACACTTTTGTGACTCAATGGACACATGGTTGCAAAGTGACTAATGGGAATTTTGATGTTTTCAATTATGAAACCTTTTACAGGAGCAGCAGCCACTGCAGCTTTTTACTTTTGTTTTATTAGTTCGTCCATCCGTCTGTCCATCTATCATCTGTCTGTGCTTGAAGCATAAGTCCAGTCCTATTACTCCCAGAGTCTTCAAATTGACAGGGAACATTCTTGGGACACCGACCTTGGATAAGTGCAAATATAGCTAACCTTGACCTATGTTAAGAGGTATTTTAAGAGGTTAAAAAGTCACATTCTGTTTTAATCTGCTCAGTTTTGTTTTTGAGTAGCAGGCGTGACAGGCAATCAAAGCAGAGCCTAACCATGACGTCAGCTGCTGGTCTCTCCAAAATCGCTTCATTTTGTGTTTTTATATACATGTTTCTCATATACGAGGTCTATTAGAAAAGTATCCGACCTTATTATTTTTTTCAAAAACCATATGGATTTGAATCAAGTGTGATTACATCAGACATGCTTGAACCCTCGTGGGCATGCAAGAGTTTTTTCACGCCTTTCAGTTACGTCATTCGCCTGTGGGCAGTCTTTGAGTGAGGAGTCGCCCACCCTCTCGTCGTTTTTTCATTGTTTAGGAATGGCTCAGAGACTGCTGCTTTGTTTGATAAAATTTTTTTCAAAAACTGTAAGGCACAACTGAGTGGACACATTCGATAAATTCAGCTGGTTTTCGGTAAAATTTTAACAGCTGATGAGAGATTTGGTCTGGTAGTGTTGCCGTAAGGACGGCCCCACGGCGCCTGGCGGCGATCTACACTTCGAGGCGGCAGCATCTCGCCGTTTCAAGCTGAAAATTTCCACATTGCAGGCTCTGTTGACCCAGTAAGTCGTCAGAGAACAGAGAACTTTCAGAAGAAGTCGGCATGAGGAGTTTATTCGGACATTCCATTGTTAACGGACATTCTGTAATGAAAGAACTTGCGGGCAGAGTCGCATGTCGGGCCGGACCCGACCGCGGGGGGTCGTGACAGGAAAAACACCTCCGTTGGAAACCTTAACGGGCAAGTTGGAACATGCCCAAGCTGTTAAACAATTTCTCAGTTACTCACTTGTTGAAAGCCATCAAAAGCCGCCTGAATTTTACAAATGGTTTTCAACACGGAGGTGTTTTTCCTGTCGCGGCGCACACAGATTTGCCGAGTCGTCACGGAAACGACTCGGCGAATTTGCGCGCACGTCTTTCATTAAAAAATGTCCTTAAACAGTGGAATGTCCGCATAAAGTCCTCATGCCGGCCTGTTCTGAATCTTCTCTGTTCTCTCAGGACATCCTGGGTGAATTAAGCCTTAAATTAGGATGTTTTCAGGTCGAAACAGGCCGACGATGGCGCCTGGAAACGCTGCACGACGTCCCGCTCCATGGGAAGTCCTTACACCGACAGAAACACCCCCTAATCTCTCATCAGCCGTT
This sequence comes from Thalassophryne amazonica, assembly GCF_902500255.1. Lineage (NCBI taxonomy): Eukaryota > Metazoa > Chordata > Actinopteri > Batrachoidiformes > Batrachoididae > Thalassophryne > Thalassophryne amazonica. Next base: position 72,895,811 of record NC_047107.1, read on the forward strand.
AAACTTTTTACCGAAAACCAGCTTAATTTCTCGAATAGTGTCCACTCGGATATTCCTCACAGGTCCAGAAAAAATGTTGATAAAGCAACACGCGCCCTCTCGAGCAGCGTGTGAAACAAAGGAATTCAGCGGAGAGGGCGGGACCACATCTCACTCAAGGTCTGCCCACAGGGAAATGACGTCACCGACACATGCGCACGAGGGTTCAAGCATGATTGGTGTAATCGCATGTCATTCAAATCCATATAGTTAAAAAAAAATAAAAGGGTCGGTTTATTGTCTAATAGACCTCGTATTATGTAAAAGCTAGCGAGAAATAAACACTTCTAAAACTGAAAATGCTGCTTTTGGAACTTGATAACACCTCTGAACTTAGTTAAAAGCCATTTCACGAATGTTTGTATGTTGACATCACAGGCTGGTAGCTAGCTGCAAAACTCTGTTTTATTTGTGTGTAAATATATCCTCTTTGTCATATATTATGTAAAAGCTAGCGAGAAATAAACACTTCTAAAACAGAAAACGTGCCTAGGCTCGTGTGTCATACATCACACTGACAGTGAGGAACCTTGGGGTAATTTTTTATCCTACATTGTCCTTTGACCTCCACATTAGAAATATTACGAGGACTGCTTTCTTCCACCTGCGAAATATAGTGAAGATTCGTCTCATCCTGTCTATGGCTGATGCTGAGACCCTGATCCATGCGTTTATCTCTTCTAGATTGGACTACGGCAATGTTCTATTTTCTGGTTTACCGCAGTCCAGCATTAGGGCTCTCCAACTGGTTCAAAATGCTGCAGCCAGACTTTTGACACGAAGCAGAAAGTTCGACCACATTACACCCATTTTGGCATCTCTTCACTGGCTTCCTGTCCCAGTGAGATCAGATTTTAAGGTTCTGCAACTAGTCTATAAAACTGTTCACAGACTGGCACCTCCCTACTTAGCTGACCTAATTAAATCTTACGTACCAGCCCGGGCTTTGTGTTCTCGGGGTGCAGGACTACTTTGTGTCCCTAGGGTGAATAAGAAGTCTGCAGGTCATAGCGCCTTCTCTTATCGTGCCCCTGTTCTGTGGAATGATCTCTCTGCATCAATAAAGCAGTCATATTCTGTGGAGACTTTCAAGTCCAGACTTAAGACGCACTTATTTCCCTTTCGTATGGCTAGCATACTGGCATAGTTTTGTTTTACGCTTTTTACTCTTTTAATTAATTTTATTAGTAAACGGAGCGTGCCATAGCCTCAACTTTACCTAAATTCTGGGTCTTTTAGTGAAGCTTAGGGCTAGTGGCTGGCAATCACCTTAGTATTTCCTGTTTTTCTTGTTGTTTAATGCTGGCAAATTATACTGTATTTCTTGTCTTTCTGATGCCTGATTCGTTTTTCATGCTGTCACTCACTGCCCCATGATAGTAATGCATCGAGACTGCTCCTAACCACACCTCATTTAAGACCATCACACTGAAGGTGCACAGATGAGCACAAGTATACTTGCTATTTAAACAACGTGGGAATTGGGAATGAAAGTGAAAAGTGTGGTGGGTGGGAAGTACCAATGACTCTTGCTCTGCACTGTGCATCTCATTGGATATAGATGAGATTGGGCAGATGGAGATGAAAGAGTAGGAGGTGTTGTTGGAAAGAGGTGATCAACTGCTTTATCTCAGGGAGCTGTGATGGATTCTGCTCCAGGCAATTATTGCATGCTTTGATGCTGTCTGCTACCTCACCAGAAAACGTCTCACCTACTGACTCTGCCAAATAAATAGCACTGCACCAGATTCTAATCCAGCACACAGGTCTTTCAGTGTCAAGCATGCCAGCAAGGGAGAAGGCCAAGAGGACACCCACATTTCACCCAGCTGCAACAGGTGGCAACTTTCGAGAGATAATGGTGGACTGGTTGTCTGCCTGGGTGCTTCCCATCCAGGACCCAAGGCACGTCTGTGGTGTAGTGGATGCAGCTCCCAGACTTGACCTGACCACAGATTCAAGCACACATGACAGTTAAAGGCAGTATCTCCCAGTCCTGGTCCGCAGGACACAAGGCACTGAATGTTTTCCATTTGCCACTGATCTACTCATGCAAGATCAACACAGCCAGGTGTGTTCAACCAATCAATAGCTGGTAGAACAATGGAAAAGACCTGATTTTAGTTCATTATCTGCAGTTTGTGCAGGTAAAAATGAAAACTGCATAGTACATAGTGTCCCAGTGACCAGAATTGGGATCACTGGCTAAAGGGAATGATAGATATCACTCTGTGTATTTCATGTTATGCCTAACATGCCCATAGATAGTTAAGTTACTAAATCCTCTTTGCATCCTGCACCTAATATTATTCACCTTATAAATATCAAAGTGCCATTTGGACATGCTCCAAATACATTTGCTCTATACATCTTAGACCGTGCACTATTGATCTTCAAGATACGGTGCATATTTTTCCCCCTCAGTTTAACATATCTCTACCACAGTCTTTACAAAATAGAAGAGATCAGTGCAGCCTTAACACACCCAACAAAATAAAATCTGCAAAAAAGGATAAATGAATTTCACCTCTATATGCTTGGGTGGTAACAGGTTATCATAAATGAGGCCAGAGAAGGCCCTTGTGGTTCAGTGAGAGAACCTGTGTGTGAGAGATCCGGTGCAGTATGTAAACCTTTTGACATCACTGTTTGGACTTGCTTAATGAGAACATCTGCAACAGCTGCCCCATAAATTCTTGGTGTTGAGAAAATAGGAACAAAAAGTTTAATTTTTGTAAGGCAGTGTACCATGGCGAGAAGCGGATCTCATCGTGCCTCATATGGAGCGTCGCAGCCAGCGTTTGGAGGGTGTCAAATGGAGGACGGAGGACGGAGACGGCCTTAGTGTGTGTTTACAAGTCTGTTCCAGATAGCTGCAAACAAACCTACAGTCAGCTGATTGATGGCCCTCATAATAAATCCAGATGACACACAGAAACATCTCCAACTCGAGTTCTGCTATTAACGCAGACCCCCAAGTCTTAGTGCGGGTGTTATTTTCATTTTGCTTTTACTGGATGTGGTGATGACATATTTGTGTTTCCTGGCGGTATGCACAATTCACAGTTTTTAAAATAAAAATAAATAAAAACTTGAAAACTAAGATCTTAAGACTGACTGAAGTCTATTCAATATCAAACTGACCTGGCAGGTTTACACATATGCAAGTCTTATTACAGTTTACATTCTAACATGAGAAATCATTACACTTTGCCTGCCGAGAAAGCATCGTAATGTTTTATTCAGTTTGACATTCCAGTTAAATTCAATTTGCCGTATTTTCCACCAGTTGCGCCAGAGTACAAGTCACATCTGTCCAAAAATTCGTCATGAAGTGGAAAAAATATATGTTGCAGCAGTCTGTAAGCAAACATTTATTTTTCAAAAAATGGCTTCATGCAGAAAGAAGCAAAATTATTTTCATCAGTGCATTATTTATTTATAAGGCGAGCACCATGGCAGTGAACGGGCACTAACAAGATCATTAATGCTATGAGGCACAAAACACAAGTAAACTAAACAAGCAAACCCTAACCTTTCAGAAATGAAAACAAAGGACGCCCACCATGGCTCCTCTGGGTTACTACCACCACCCAACGAGTGGTATATTTAATTTTGAAAATAGCATTTAGTCATGCTTAAAGCTTTAAGTGCTTTATTAACACAAAACTGTTAATGATCAACTGTGCAGTCACTGAAGTGTGCAATAATAAACATAAATATTAAGGAAAACAGACCAACAATTTTAATCTTTAAAGTGAGGAAATTTTAACTTTAAGAAAAATAAAAAATAATAAAAATACTTGTTTGCCTACAGTTCGCCTTGTACCCATTGCCACTAATGCTGTCAAGCCAGGGGTTTGACTCTTCCAAACATTTTTGCTTCTTTGGATGTGGTGGAGTTTCCTCGCTACAGGACCCGATGCGAGGTACAGAGATGACATTGGCAGCCCTTAATATTTCCTGTTTTATTTTGTTCATTATTCAGTTCTGATGAGTGTGTGTGTGGGACATTTATGAAAATACGTAACAATTTATGTCCCATATTAATTCAATACAGGACGCAACAATTAATTGTCAAATAAAGGACAATTCTGTATTTTAAGGGACAAGTGGCAACCCGAGCCATAGATGAGGTAAATACGCAGTGTAATTAAACAATTTTTTTTTGGAAAAGTTGATAGACGTAACTTGGAGTAGCTGACCTGTCAGTCTGTTCTTGTTGTCTCACACAGACACCAAGTGTTGTTTACAAGTAGTATAAAAGTTGTGTTCTCTCTCTGGTCTTTCAGTTTGAGAGCATGATTTCTTTAATGTACTCATTCTCGAAGACAAAGACTACTTTTTTTATTCAGAGCTTCTTTTTCTGCTTCTTCTTGTTTTATGACTGTTGGAGTCGAGCTTAATGGTGCGTTACCGCCACCTTTTGCTTGAGAGTGAATCACAGAACCTCATTTGGGACAGGAGCAGCTTGTCATGAAGATAGATGGTGCCATCTTGTGGCCATAGATGTTAATGCAGTATTTTTTTTCATATACAAATCGCAGGACATTCCAAACTAGTTAAAAAATACATAAAAAAAAAAGAACTTAGTGAAATAGTGGAATACAGTTTATTATTTCATTTACAAATTTAAAATTAATACTTACAATACAGTGCAAAAGCACAACTTTAATCACCCTAAGATGCTACACCTGAGTAAGGTTGAAAACCCAAGCAAGCACATTCACAACAATGGTAAGAAAAAACTCCCTCGTGTTTTTTAATCCAGGTGAGATCCTCAAGGAGTGTGGGCTCTTGTGGTTAGCGTGTGGAGCAACTTGTGGTTAGAGGCAAATACAACATGAATTGCCAATACAAAGACATTCATTTAATGCTGATATTCTATGTAGTGGACACACATGCACTCCCAGTGCTAGGATTACAAGCATGTCTAGACTCTGGACTAATCAAGGTCATACTCTCTGTGTCTGGTGCACCAGAATATCAGTCATGGAGGACTTTGCGGATGTTTTTTAAAAGGCCTAGGACTATTTCCAGGTGAGTGCACTATTCACATCAACTCCAGTGCTGTAAATGTGGTTCATCCACCAAGGTGCATCCCCATTGCTCTGCACAGGGCTGTGAAATGAAAACTGTGAAATCCAAGGAAAATTTGCAGGGGGTTTGGGGGGCATAGGCCCCCCAGGAGCCAGGGTCTCTGGCCCTGTGGGATCCCAGAAACCAAATTAATTTTTTTTATCTAATGATACATTTTCAGCATCTCCTGGAACAAAAAGTCTCAAAATTAGTGCATATTTAAATGACCTTGTATTCAACCTTTCATTTGAACTGTCAATGATCATGCTGAAATAACAGAATATAAGGTGGAAGTAGGACCTGGAATAATTTTCCTTTTAATTGTAAATCAAATTATGCAATAACTCAGAACAATTGAACTACATGAAATTCATGAAGACTGAAAAGACTGTTTCAAAAACCAAAGTTAAAGCTTGAAGACTATTTTGAAAATCGTGGTAAAATATCAATAACATACATTATAGGAAAAATAAGTCACATTCTTGTGTAAATTCCTGTAAATCCATCCAAAGCCACAGTGCCGTTTTTCCCATGAAAAAAGTCCACATTAATAAAAACTCATTTACATTCTTGTGTAAATTCATGTAAATCCATTCAAAGCCACAGTCTTTTTTCCCAATGAAAGAAAGTCTAGATTAATGAAAAAAGTCACATAATCTTGTCTAAAATCCTGTTTGAACAGCACGTTTATTTTCCAGAGAGAAAAATTCTTACCGTGTTTCCCGAGGGCACAGTTCAGTTTTCCCGTTTCTTTTATCTTTCAGGTGTGTTGATGAAGCCAGCCATGGATTCTTGTCCTTATCAGACTTATTCAAAGTCTTTCTCGACATCTTCTCTCTGTCTGACATCGGTCTGTGACAGAGACAAGTCTTCTTTTAAAAACTTTAGAGCTCTAAAGGTTTGTGATGTACACATGCTATGTTTAACTAAAGCTTTGCACACGGGGACACACAGCGTCGCCGCAGCAACCAACCAGTCTCACTTTACGACAGCTGTCGCAACAGGCAGGCTTTTGTCTCCTCGAAACTCCGCAGATCCGAGGACACTGATTTGTATCTGTAACACACAGATGAGTGTCCGCGGACCACCGCGGTCTTATAAAACTTGCGCGATGTCGTAAAAAAAGAGAACACTTTGCGATAGACATTTTAAAAACTCAGTGATGATCACGATTACAGAGTAAAACACTAACACCCCCCAGCCTCCTCCCCATGATCCGCGGAGTTTTCACAACCCTGTCCGCATGATCATCTGCGAGAGGAGCTACAAACCACGGAGAAGCAAAAAATCACCATGAAAGTCACTGAATTGACTGAATGGGTCAAATCAATGGTTGTCGCAGAAAAACCATGCACAGGCAAGCTGAGGATATGCCTCGATACTAAAGACTTAAACAAGGTAATCAAACAAATGCATTACCTTTTACCAAGCCTCAATGACATCACATCCAGGCTAGATGGAGCATGCTACTTTAGCGTCATGGATACCAAATCAGGCTACTGGGCCATAAAGCTCACAGAGGAATCTTCAAAGTTGACAACATTTAACACAGTGTTTGGAAGATACAGATTCCTTTGCTTACCTTTTGGACTGAAATCTGCCCAGGACGAGTGCCAGCAGAAAGTCAGTGAGACTTCCGAAGAGCTACAAGATGTTACAGCAATAGTGGATGAGTTAGGCATCCTTCAGTCTCGAGAGACTATGGAGTTGTGCTCTGGATGTTGACTCTGGTGCAGCGTCGGGTGTGGCTGGACAGGCCAATGCGGAAATGACAGTCCCTCCGGCAGAGAGCACAGATGAAGTCTGTCTGGTCTGTCTGCTTGGGCTGCAGCCTTTCTTCTCGCTCTCTTTTCCTCATGCTGCTGAGCCAGTGTCTCTTCGAACCTAAGAGACCTTTGTGCACAGTCTTTCTCCAGGCTGACCATTCTAGAGCTGTTTCTTCCCAGTTGTTCTGATCGAGGCTCAAGGCTTTTAGGTCCCTTTAGCACACGTCTTTGTAACGTAGCTGAGGGGAGGTGATGGTCTAGTGGTTAAGGTATTGGGTTTGAGTCCAGAAGATCATGGGTTCACATCCCCGCCTGACTGGAAAATCACTAAGGGCCCTTGGGCAAGGCCTTTAATCCCCTATTGCTCCCGGTGTGTAGTGAGCGCCTTGTATGGCAGCACCCTGATATCGGGGTGAATGTGAGGCATTATTGTAAAGCACGTTGAGCATGTGATGCAGATGGAAAAGCGCTATATGAATGCAGTCCATTTACCATTTACCATTTAGCTGAGGTTTGCCTGTGGGACATTTTCCCTGTACAAGTTCTCCGTACGGGAGGTCTTTAGGCATCCATCCATCATCCATGCGCACAATGTGGCCATGCCAGTGCAGCCATCTTTATTTCAGCAACACGTACATGCTGGTGCTTCCCGCTCTTTCCAAAACAGTGTTGTTTGGAACCTTGTCCTGCCAGATGATGTTCAGGATGCCTCTGAGACACCGCATGTGGAAGGCGTTGAGCATCCTAGGGCATGCAAGGTCCAGGTCTCACTGCCATACAGGAGGGTGCTCACGATGCAGGCTCTGTAAATCTGGATCTTTGTATGCTCTGTCAGCTTGCTATTGTTTCAGGCTCTCTTTGTCAATCTGGACATGGTAGTAGCTGCCTTGCCGATGTGCTTGTTGAGCTCTGTGTCAAGCGAGAGGGAGTCTGATATTGTTGATCCCAGATACACAAAATCATCAGGCTGATAGTGAGCCCGTATGTCTTGGCAGGCATTGCTGAAGCGGTTCATGAGCTGCTGAAGGTCTTCACCTGAGTGGGAGGTTACTGCTGTGTCGTCTGCAAAGAGGAAGTCATGCAGGGTCCTCAGCTGGACTTTAGTCTTTGCTCGTAGTCTGGAGATGTTGAAGAGTTTTCCATCTGCCCTTGTTTGGAGATAGATTCCTCCGGTTGCAGTTCTGAATACGTTTTATCATCATGGCAAAGTAGATCCCGAACAGAGTGGGGGCCAGTACACAACCCTGTTTCACTCCGCTCCATATGCTGAAGGTATCTGATGTTGAGCCGACAGTGCCTTTCATGCCTTCATGAAAGAATCTAATAATGCTGAGAAGCCTGGGTGGACGTCTGATCTTTGGGAGGATTTTGAAGAGTCCTTCCCTGCTGACCAGGTCGAAGGCCTTCATGAGATCAACGAAGGCGATGAAGAGTGGTTCCCCTTGCTCCCTGCATTTCTCCTGCAATTGTTTGATGGAGAAAATCATGTCTATGTTGGATCTATTGGCATGGAAGCCACACTGCGATTCATGATAGACTCGATCTGCAAGTACTTGGAGGTTCTTCAGTACTACTCGTGCGAAGACTTTCCCGACCATGCTAAGGAGGGATATGCTGTGATAATTATTGCAATCGCTTCTTTCACCTTTGTTTTTATACAGTGTGACGATGTTAGCATCCCTAAAATCCTGTGGTACTTCGCCTTCGCTCCAGCAGAGGCAGAGGATTTCATGCAGCTCAGTAATGAGCGTCTCTTTGCAGCATTTCAGTACCTCGGCAGGAATACCGTCTTTCTCAGTTGCCTTGCCAGAGGCAAGAGAGTCCAGGACTTCATGGAGTTCATCTGCAGTTAGTTCCTTGTCAAGCTCTTCCAGTTTTGGTAGGCACTCTATGGCATTCTGGGCATCTTCTGTGACTACATTTTCCCTGGCGTATAGTTCAGTATAATGTTCTACCCAGCGCTCCATCTGTCGTTCCCTGTCTTGAATCATTTCCCCTGTAGCCGACTTCAGAGGGGCAGTTTTCTTTTGCGTTGGGCTCAGTGCTTACTTGATGCCATCACACATCGCATTGATGTTGCCCATATCATCCGCGATCTGTATGTGCGAACAGAGCTGGAGCCAGTAGATGTTGGCGCATTGCCTGGCATACTGCTGAACTTTGCTGTGAGCTCCATGGACAACTTCCAGGTTTGGCATACTGCTGAACGTTGCTGCGAGCAGCGTGGAGAACTTCCAGGTTCGGCATACTGCTGAACGTTGCTGCGAGCAGCGTGGAGAACTTCCAGGTTCCGTTCACTGAGATTGGTTTTAAAAGCTGCCATGGCATTTCTATTGTCCTTGATGACTGGCATAATTTCTTTTGAGTAGGTCTTGAACCAATCAGCTGACTTGCTGGTCTTTTTTCCAAAGGTAGACATGGCAGCATTGTAGATAGCATCTCAGAAGTGCTCCCATCATTCTTGGGCGTTTGCAGTGGGTGGGCCTGGGAGAGATTGCTCCACTGCATGCGCAAACTCTTCCACTTTTCCCTAGTCACATGTCTTGCTGGCATCGATGTGAGGTCTGCCCTCCTTTCTCGTGTGGTGCAGTCTCTTTGCATGGAGTTTCACTTTGCTGCACACCAAGGAGTGATCAGTGTCGCAATCTGCACTCTGGTAGCTGCAAGTGATTTTGACGCTGGGGAGGTTGGCACGTCTCATGTGAATCAGGTCAATTTGATGCCAATGTTTGGATCGGGGGTGTCTCCAGGAGACTCAATGTTGAGGCTTCGTGTTGAAGAATGTGTTGCTGATGCACAGCCCATGGTGACAGCAGAGCTCTAGCAGGTGCTCGCTGTTCCCGTTCATTTTCCCAGTGCTGAACTGACCCAAGCAGGTGGACCAGGAGTTGTAATCGGCACCTATTATCCACCGGTGATGAACAGTAGCTCATTGTCAGGAATTTTCCTTACAGCAGCACTGAGGTCATCATAAAACTTATCTTTTGCCTCTGCTGAGGATGTCAAGGTTGGTGTGTAAGCGCTAATGAGGCTGACTGGTCCTGAAGATGTCTGGAGTCGGAGAGACAGGATTCGCTCTGTTTCTTCTGCTGGCGGGGTTACGGACCCCAGTAAGCTGTTTCTGACTGCGAACCCCATGCCTTGTTCTCTAACCTCACCTGCTGATTTCCCCTGCCAAAACAGGGTGAAATCTCTCTCCTTCACAGATCCTGTTCCATGGAGCCTGGTTTCTTCGAGGGTGATGATGTCCATCTGCAGTCTGCTCAGTTCCCTGTCAATGACGGCTGTCTTGCGAGCATCATTTACTTCCTGCAGGTTGTCAGAAAAGCCTGGTGTCATTGTTCTTACGTTCCATGTGCCCAACTTCAGGGCGGAATGTTTCATTTTTCTGTTGTCTGGTGCACAGTTGTTGATCCGCTTGTCAATTTTCACCCTAGGCCCCATGCACCCTAGCGAACTGTGGTGGGGCTGCCCATCTTGAGGTGGGCGATAGCTGCCCAATGAGGACCGATGACCTCTCCCACCGGCGGAAGCAGCCCCTGGCATCTGACTCTACGCCAACTGAGCATGCAGACTTATCACCAGTGAACTGCTGCTTCCCGTGTTTTGTCGACACTGCGAAGCGAGGCTGGAGTGTCCTCTTCAGGGTGCAAAGCCTGGGTAAGTCACTAAGTGAGTATTGAGGGCAAGCTGTTACCCATGCAGCAGACCCCCCCCCCCCCCCCACGTCACTGGAGTAGTCCATTGGAAAGGCTGTGCCGATGCACGAGGTTCCAGTGCTGTCGCAGGAGCTGCCAGAGCATTGCTGTATACAGCCTCGGACTGCCATCGGGGCTCCAACTCTGGATTTTTCCTCAGGGTTTACTCCCAAAGCCTTTCCTGTGAGTGGGTATAGCTGCAAGGCAGCAGAGGTTTTAAATCAGAGTTTTTCTTCTCTTAGATGAGCTGTCTTCCCAGACTGATGAGCCCCATCTGCCCAAAGCACTGTTTTTAAGGTGCCAGTTTGCCCGCCTTTGCCGCTTCTCCTATCAGTAACAGCAGTTCTGCCGGGCTTATATGTATCTAAGCCACACGAGCAGGCTCGGAGCTGGACTGAGTTGTCAGAGGCTGTAGGAGACGCACGCCGTGAGGAGCATTTTATAGCCAATGGGAGCTTGTCCCCATTGCCACCACTCGGCTATGACAACCTTGGAAGCAATAGTGGATAACGTCCTTATATGTGGCAGACGTAAAGAACACAGTGAAAACCTCTGTGCAATGCTACAACGTTCCAGAGAAAGAGGAGTCAAACTCAACTCAGAGAAGAGTGTCATCTGTATCACTGAGGTGAGCTACATTGGGCACCTCATCACCAAAGATGGAGTCAAGCCTAACCCAGCCAAAATTATGGCTATCAGAGAGATGGAACCCCCAAAAGACAACAGTGAACTTGGAACAATCTTAGGCATGATCAACTACTTGTCAAAGTTTGCTCCTGGTCTTGCAAGCATCAATGCACCTTTGCGTCACCTTTTGAAGGAAACTGTTAATTTTATATGGGACACACAGCAGGAAGAAGCATTCAGGAATACAAAGGAGCTCTTCACACATGAACCAGGACCTGGCCTAGGATATGTTGACCCAAGCAAAGAGCTCACACTACAAGTTGATGCCAGTAAATATGGACTGGGTGCAGTCTTGTTGCAAGAAAGCAAGCCCATTGCATATGTATCAAAAGCACTCACTGACGGCGAAATCTATTATGGTCATATTGAAAAAGAACTTTATGCCATTTTGTTTGGATATGAACACTTTCACCAGTATGTTCATGGCCATCATATCATGGTAGAAAGTGACCACAAATGGTAAATGGACTGCTTTCATATAGCGCTTTTCCATCTACATCAGACGCTCAAAGCACTTTATAATAATGCCTCACATTCACCCTGATGTCAGGGTGCTGCCATACAACGTACTTGTATGGCAACACCTTGACATCGACACAAACCTTTCAAGTCTATTGCAGCAGCACCACCAAGGCTGCAGCTTATGTTTTTTTCAGCTCCAGAGATATGACCTCACCATTGTCCACAGACCAGGCAAGGACATCTTTGTCACAGATACTCTATCCAGGAAATATCTGTCTGACCAGGTCAACAGCCTCAGAGAGGGCATGGACATGCAGGTACGCATGGTGTACCGTAGCTTCCCAGTCAGTGACACAAAGTTGAAATAAATCAAAACAAAGACTGACAAGGACACACAGCTCAAGGAAATGAAAAGAACAATCAGTGAAGGATGGCCCAAACAAAGAAGATTATACCCCCAGAGTATATCAGAATACCTTACTATCATGATGAACCCACGCAGATGAACAGCATCATATTCAAGGGTGAGAGAATTGTTGTTCCTACTTCACTGCATGCAGAGATGTTATCACAGATACATGCCGGTCATATAAGCATTGAAAAGTGCAAACAGAGAGCACGGGACATCCTATTTTGGCCAGGAATGAACAAGCACATTGAGAAGATGGTTAGAAAGTGCTCCATTTGTCTTGAACACAAATACCAAATACCAAGGAACCCATGATCAACCACAGGATCCCAGAGCGACCATGGCAAACTGTTGCTACAGATATATTCACTTGAAACAATGAGCAATACATCATCACAGCGGACTACTACAGCCAGTACTTTGAACTTGACAAACTGCAAAGAACAACTGCTTCTCCAATAACACACAAACTGAAAGCAACCTTCGCCAGACATGGTACACCAGAGACTGTTCTGTCAGATAATGGCCCTCAATATAACTGTAGAGACTTTGAAGGCTTTGCCAGCACATGGGAGTTTACTCACACTACCACCAGTCCACATTATCCTCAAAGCAATGGCCAAGCAGAGAAATCTGTGCAGATTGTAAAATCATTGATGGAAAAGGCCAAAACTGACTAGAGAAATCCTTATCTGAGTCTCCTTCAGTATCGTAACACACCCCAGTTGACAGCTTCAGATCACCTGTTCAACTGCACATGAGTTGACAGTTGTGTTCAATCTTACCCGACACTCACCAGCAACTTCACCCAAAGGTGGTCAGCCAGAGAGGAGTTCATGCAAAGACAACTCACTAGCAACAACAGCAGAAAAGGTATTACGGCAGGGTCAGCCAAGTTTCTGCCACCATTGTAGAAAGGTCAGTGCATCCGCTTCCCAGAGCAAGGGAGGTGGAATCCTGTAGTAGTCAAAAACTGACAGATTTTACCACATACACTCAGCTGGAGGACAAGAGTACAGGAAAAACAGACATCACCTGCTTTCCACTAAAGAGGAGCATCACACTGACAAAAATCATGAAGTCAACACACAGCATGGCACACAGCACTACACTACCCACTTTGGAGACAGCAGATGAAACAGCCTCCTCTGCCATCACTTACAAGACCAGATCTGGATAAGAGGTCAAGCCTAGAGTTGTTCTACACTTGTAAGACCATGTAAAATGGTGTAGGCAGACCGCTACCCTTACAAAATATAAATAAATAAAAATGTTGACTTCTTTGTATAATGGCAATTGTTCATTTATGTGGTTTCTGTTTAGATTGCAATTTAATGATTTGGCTTCTTGATCTGTTCACTCACTACATTTGCAGGTAGGTAAAAAAAATTACTTTGAGTGCCATTACGTCACTGCAGAATGGTTTCATATGTGTGAGAACCAATGTGTGTGATATCCTGTTTCATTTAGTGATGCGTATATTAACGATACAGTATTAATGAAGAAAGGAAAACAGAACTGATTGGGTTTTTTTTTATAAGAAAAGGGGTGCAATATTCACATTGAATACAGTGATTTATTGATTTAGTGATTGAATACATGATTTAGTTAAAACCACATATGAGATGTCACTGGGCTGTGAACGCCCAGTGTGACCTGTGTCTTACTGCGCATGCCCTGTGTGTATGTCGAGTACACAGAGGAGTGACAGCATTATTTTCCTATTGATATCAAGCAAATTAAATCAAAGTGATTTTGTAGGATGTTAGTATGCTCCTGAATTTCTCATTAAGAAACAAGACAAATAGCATAAGTCTTCTCTTGGCACCGTGCCATAAACATTTTCTAAATCCACAAATACACAATGCAACTCCATCAGGCCTTCTCTAACATCCCCATCAGCACTCTCAGAGCAAACAGTGCATCTGTAGTGCTCTTTCTTGGCATGAAACCATATTGCTGCACACAGATCTTCACTTCTTTTTTAAGCCGATCATGTGCTACTCTTTCCCATAACTTCATGCTGTGGCTGATCAGCTTTATACCTTTGTAGTTAATACAGCTCTGCACATCACCTTTGTTCTTAAAAATCAAAACCAGCACACTTCTTCACACTTCTTCTCCACCCCTCGGGCATCCTCTCACTTTCCAAGAATTTATTGAACAATATGGATACAAACTTCACTGCCATCTCTCCTAAACATTTCCATGCCTCAACTGAAATGTCATCTGAACCAACAGCCTTTCCACTCTTCAAAGCTGCCCTCACTTCATCCTTACTAATCCCTAGTACTTCCTAATTTACTCTCTCCTCTTGTTTCATCCTTCTCTCTCTCATTTTCTTCATTCACAAGTAATGAAGGGCATCATGGGTAAAATGGCTTTTGTCCACTCTCCACCTTTTGCTGGAATATGTTACAAGAGGAAATTAACAGCATTAATTTCACTGAGAGCTTTAAAATCCAGATTGAGAGTACTTGAGGCCAACTCCACAACATGCACTTGTTTTTTTATAATATGCTTGTAATTTAGTTTTTATGTCTTTTGTTTGTGTTTGTGTAATTGGGCTTTATATTTGCTGCTGCCTATCTTGGCCAGGACTCCTTTGAAAAAGAGGTTCTTAATCTCAACAGGATTTTTCCTGGTTAAATAAATGAATAAATAAATTCATCAGATCCTCAAGATATTCCTTCTCAACACACTGTCCTCTGTTGTCAGCACATTACCATCTGCATCCTTTATCACCCTAATCTGCTGCATATCCTTTCCAGCTCAGTTCCTTTGTCTGGCCAATCAGTACCAGTTCTTTCATCTTCCACCACCTGATCCTTTGTTGAACTTTTATTCTCTTCCTCTTCTTCATCTCAAAGGTCATCCTACAAACCACCACCCAAGGCTGTCTAGCAACACTCACCCTGTCACCACCTTGAAATCTCTAATTTCTTTTTGGTTGCATCTCCTCCAACAAATGTAGTCCACCTATGTGCACCTTCCTCCATTCTTACATGTCACACTGCGCTAATCATTTTTCTTAACTATTCATTTTTCTTAACTATTCATTTTTCTTAATGTACTAAGTATCCCCAACACCCATTTCCATCCTTTTTGCAAAATCTATTACTATCTGTCCTTCCCCATCCTGGATACTCCAGTACACAAGAACAGACAGACTCACACATGGACAAAGACTGAAGCATGCTCCACTTTCCCTCCTACCTCCCCTCCTGCCCCCCATCACACACCCCATCCCGGCCACCCCTCACGCCACCCCTTTCCCCTCCGGGAGCTGCGCGGTTTTAGCTGCGGCAGGTCCCCGTTTCCCCCAAGCTAGCGGCGGCGCGACTCCTGTTGCAGCGGCTACCACACACTCACATCGCCTCAATTTGGAAAACGGACTGTTTCAAGTTTAGTGCACATAAACAATGTCAAATGTATATGTGTTGTCTTAATTCTGATGTGTGCCATTATTACGGTAAACAAGTAATAATTGTGGATTAATTGCTGTTTGTCTGTGGAAATGTGAGTGTGGACGTAATCTCGTTGTTGCACTTGTAATGACAATGACAATAAATCTCATCCATCCATATCATATAGGCCCATTACTTTCCTCATCACCTCTGTTCCCTTCACCAACATGCCCACTGAAGTCCACTCACCACTTTTTCATGCTTGGGTAAACTCTCCATCATCTCATCTAACTCACTCCAGAAATCTTCTTTTTCCTTCATCTCATAACCTACCAGTAGGGCATATGCATGGATGAGATTCATCATCACCCGTTCAATTTCCAACTTCTCACACATATCACTCTGTCAGACATTCACTTTCCCTCCAGCACACTCTTCAGTTAACCTTCTTTTAAAATGACCCCTACACCATTTCTCTTCCCAACCATGCCATGATACAACTTTAACCCCCACCTCCAATGCTCCTGACCTTACTTCCCCTCCAGTTGGTCTCTTGCACACACAGTATGTCTATACCTTTCTCCTCTCCATCATATTAGCCAGCTCTCTCCCTTTATCACTCACACTGCCAACATTCAAAGTTCTGACTCTCATTTCTACCTGTCTTTCCTCTTCTCCAGCTACCTATGGAAATGTTCAGCCCAGTCTCACATTTTTTTTCATCCTTCCGTCATGAAATGATTCAACTTTATTTATATCAGTTATGAAGAAATACAAACAGTATGGGACTCTATGGTAAATCTGTGTGGAGCAGACACTTCTCAAAAACTGAGTGACTGTGCAAGAAGGAGAAGAGTGAAGAAAGCCACCAAGACACTCAGACAACCCAGAAGAGGTTACAGGCTTCTGTGGCTGTGATTAGAGAAATTGTGCACAGTGCATGTTTTGCATTTTGTATCACAGTAACACAGCTTCATGATGAAGTGGTACAGAGGAGGATTTTATTAAAAAGAAGACCCCAAAGTTCAGCTACAATTTGCCAGATGTACATCTGAGATGCAAGCCTAGATTTAATGTTTTGGTGAAAGAAAAATGTTTCTCATATATTATGTAAAACCTAGTAGCAAGAAATAAAGACTTGTAAAACTGAAAATGCTGTTTTTGTAACCTAATAACACCTCTGAACATATTTACAAGCTATTTCACAGACATTAGCATGATGACCTGACAGGCTAGTGGCTAGCTGCAATACTCTGTTTCCTTTGTGCACAAATATATTCTTGTTGTCATATATTATGTAAAAGCTAGCGAGAAATAAACACTTCTAAAACTGAAAATGCTGTTTTTGCAACCTGATAACACCACTGGAGTCATTTACAGGACATTTTGCACGTGCACACTAACTTCTGCTAACTCAAAGCTAAATTCCAATGCACAGAGGGTGAAATACAAATGTCCTTGATTTGCACAACGTCCACTCTTAAAACGTAAATATTGTTTGTGATTGATTGATAAAGGGGCTTCATTAAGCATGTACGCAAGACATTCATTCATCTTCTACCGCTTAGTCCAATTAAGGGTCGCGGGGGGGCTGGAGCCTATCCCAGCAGTCATAGAGCGAGGCGGGGTACACCCAGGACAGGACACCAGTCTGTCGCAGGGCCACACACCTACAGTCAATTTTAAAGTTCCCAATCCACCTAACCCGCATATCCTTGGATGTGGGAGGAAACCGGAGCACCCGGAGGAAACCCACGCAAACACGGGGAGAACATGCAAACTCCACACAGAAAGGCCACGGGAATTGAACCCACGACCTTCTTGCTGTGAGGCAACAGTGCTAACCACTAAGCGACCGTGCTGCCCTGTACACAAGACAATAGGATCTTAATAAGAAATTAAACAACTGCAGATTATAAAGAACACAAAGCTCATATGGCCGAGGGTATTTTAGTATTGCGTTATATTTTCAAAATTATTTTCATTGATAATTTATGAAAACTGACGCACACAGAGATTAATTACATTTAACATCTTGGTCGTACCCATGGAGCTGCATGGTCGTACCACTGTTGGATTCACTGCAGCACTTTCTACAAATTTTTATCCTGTGAGACGTGGGGGTGGAGGGGGAGAGCGTATTTCTAGAAGCTTATAGTTTACTATTTATATTGTATGTGTTTTATGTTTACTCATAATGTTTGGTTAATATTTTTTTAAAGTCAGAATATGTAGAAACTGCGGCTCTTGTGAAAATAGATAAACAATGAGTCAGTCAGCTGCGGCGGAGCTGCTGCTTCTGTTGTCTGATTATTTATGTGATTCATTGAACACAAAAGATAAACATAACCCTCTTTTCCAGGATGACGTTTAATTTGAATTCTGTGTGTCACTGTAATGCTCTCGTTCGTTCGAAATATTGAAGCGAAGCTAAAATTAGCTTCCTAGCACTTTAGCGTATGTTCTGCTAGACTTTTTTTATGTCCGGATGGCTAAAAGTTCTGCGACTGAAAAAGGTAAGCTTCTGCTGGTAGTTCTGCAGAAATAATTGGCAGTGACTATCCGTACGTCGCCGTTTTCCCTATACGTAACCATAACAAGGCTGCGCTATGTACGAATGTTATTAGTACCGCAGCGTACGAATAGTCACTTCCAAAATAATTTATCTTCTTTATTTCAATGGTATTATTTGACTGGGATGTTTGCTGAAGCAGAATGCTCCTTAGTACTATTCTCTTACATATATGTGTGTGTGTGTATATATATATATATATATATATATATATATATATATATGTGTGTGTGTGTGTGTGTTTTTACGGTGAAGTTAAAATGAGGTAGCTAGTTAACGTGTCATAAGAAAATTGCCAAATAATGTGACTCTTTTAACTACCAAACATCCGATTGCAGCTTCTGAAATTGCATCATCCCTCTGATGCCTTTCATTACACACACATGTACGTATGTACAGTTGTATGCAAACGTTTGGGCACCCCTGATCATTTTCATGATTTTCCTTTATAAATCATTGGTAGTTTGGATCAGCAATTTCAGGTAAATATATGATATAGCAGACATACACAGTGATATTTGAGAAGTGAAATGAAGTTGTTAGGATTTACAGAAAGTGTGCAATAATTCTTTAAACAAAATAAGGCAGGTGCATAAATTTGGGCACCCAACAGAAAAAATACATCAATATTTAGTAGATCCTCCTCCTGCAGAAATAACAGCCTCTAAATGCTTCCTATAGCTTCCAATGAGAATCTGGATTCTGGTTGAAGGTATTTTGGACCATTCTTCTTTACAAAACATCTCAAGCTTGTTGGTTTCCGAGCATGGACAGCCCGCTTAAAATCACACCACAGATTTTCAATAATATTCAGGTCTGGGGACTGGGATGGCCATTCCATAACATTGTACTTGTTCCTCTGCATGAATGCCTTAGTAGATTTTGAGCAGTGTTTAGGGTCTTTCTCTTGTTGAAAGATACAGCCCCGGCGCAACTTCAACTTTGTCACTGATTCATGAACATTGTTCTCAAGAATCTGCTGATATTGACTAGAATCCATGTGACCAGCATGATGGAACCACCAACAAATTTTACTGTAGGTAGCAAGTGTTTTTCTTGGAATGCTGTGTTCTTTTTCAGCCATGCATACAGCCCCTTGTTATGTCTAAATATCTCAATTTTAGTTTCATCAGTCCACAGCACCTTATTCCAAAATTAAACTGGCTTGTACAAATGTGGTTTAGCATACCTCAAGTGACTCTGTTTGTGGCATGTATGCAGAACAGGCTTCCTCTTCATTACAGCATCTCCTTGTGCAAAGTGTGCTGTATAGTTGAACAATGCACAGAGACACTATCTGCAGCAAGATCATGTTGTAGGTCTTTGGAGCAGGTCTGTGGGTTGACTATGACTGTTCTCACCATGCTTCGCTTCAGCTTATCTGAGATTTTTCTTGGCCTGCCACTTCAGGCTTTAACTAGTACTGTACCTGCGGTCTTCTATTTCCTCACTACGTTCCTGACAGTGGAAACTGACAGCTGAAATCTCTGAGATAGGTTTTTGCATCCTTTCCTAAACCATGATGTGAAACAGTCTTTGTTTTCAGGTCATTTGAGAGTTGTTTAGAGGCTCCCATGTTGCCACTCATTAGAAGCGATGCAAAGGGGGGAAACATTTGCAAATAACCACCTTAAATACCCTTTCTCATGATTGGATTCACCTTTGTAAGGAGGTGAAGGGCCAATGAGCTTACTAAACCAATTTTGTGTTCCAATAATTAGTGCTAAATGTATTCAAATCAATAAAATGACAAGGGTGCCCAAATTTATGCACCTGCCCAATTTTGTTTAAATAACTACTGCACACTTTCTGTAAATACTAGAAACTTCATTTTACTTCTCAAATATCAGTGTGTTCCTCTGCTATATGATATTTTTAACTGAAATTTATGATCCAGGCAACCAATGATTTATAAAGGAAAATCATGAAAATTATCAGGGGTGTCCAAACATTTCATACTGTGTGTGTGTGTGTGTATATATATATATATATATATATATATATATATATAAATACACACAAAACCCCAATTCCAATGAAGTTGGGGCGTTGTGTAAAATGTAAATTAAAACAGAATACAGTGATTTGCAAATCCTCTTCAACCTATATTCAATTGAATATGCCACAAAGAAAAAATATTTAATGCAAAAACAAAGAGTTCACCGCTCTTCTGCACAGCACAAACAAATCTGGTGCAACCAGGCAGGACCAATTTGTAAAAAAGAAATAACTGGTGCAGCACAGAAATAAGTGCAAAAAGTCTTTAATAAGGTGCTGAAAGGAAAAAAATGTTCAAAGGGACTGACGTTTCGATGTGAGAGTCACATCTTCAGAGTCCTCTGAAGAAGATGGGATGATTAAATACAAAATATTTAATGTTCAAACTAATAAACTTTATTGTTTTTGTGCAAATGTTTGCTCATTTTGAAATGGATGCCTGCAACACATTTCAAAAAAGCTGGGACAGTGGTATGTTTACCACTGTGTTACATTACCTTTGCTTCTAAAGACACTCAATAAGCGTTTGGGAACTGAGGACACTAATTGTTGAAGCTTTGTAGGTTGAATTCTTTCCCATTCTTGCTTGATGTATGACTTAAATTGTTCAACAGTCCAGGGTCTCCATTGTCATATTTTGCGCTTCATAATGCACCACACATTTTCAGTGGGCGACAGGTCTGGACTGCAGGCAGGCCAGTCTTGTACCCGCACTCTTTTACTATGAAGCCATGCTGTTGTAACATGCAGAATGTGGCTTGGCATTGTCTTGCTGAAATAAGCAGGGACGTCCCTGAAAAAGACGTTGCTTGGATGGCAGCATGTGTTGCTCCAAATCCTGGATGTACCTTTCAGCATTGATGATTCTATCACAGATGTGTAAGTTGCCCATGCCATGGGCACTAACACACCCCCATACCATCACAGATGCTGACTTTTGAACTTTGCGCTTGTAACAATCTGAATGGTCTTTTTCCTCTTTTGTCTGGAGGACACGATGTCCATGATTTCCAAAAACAATTTGAAATGTGGACTTATCAGACCACAGCACACTTTTCCACTTTGCATCTGTCCATTTCAAATGAGCTCAGGCCCAGAGAAGGCGACAACGTTTCTGGATGTTGTTGATGTATGGCTTTCGCTTTGCATGGTAGAGTTTCAACTTGCACTTGTAGATGTAGTGACAAACTTGTTGGGAAGGTGTCGTGACACGGACCCACAACAGGGGGCGTTAATGAACGGACAATGGATAAGCCAAAAAGTAACAATTTAATGTTGTGAATCGCACAACGAAAAACAGACAATGACAGAGAATGTGGATCGTCAATTATACACAAGGTGACGTGTGGGCAGGCTCGAAGTTAGAAGACGTCTGGCAAGAGAAGAGCCGGATCCCACACAGCTTCCACCGCCACCGGACCTGAAAGAACACCGGAGCCGCAAGCCCTGCGCCCCAGGTGGCCCTGTCTTCAGCAGTCAGTACCCGGTTACTGATGGCAGAAACAAAAACAGTAATGGTGGGTGTGTGTATATCACCCCAGCAATCTTACAGAGCTAATTCCTCCAAGAGGGAAAACCCTCCACCTCCAGACACAGAATCACCCATGCAGCTCCTGTCAGTCACTTCCCTGGAAGGAGTGAGAGGCGAAGACGTCGCGCTCACACTATCCGCCAATCCAGCTTCAGACTGTCACCACAGGAAAACGGCTGCACACAGACAATATTCAGTCTCAGAAAATCACAGCAGAGAAGGTTACCTGAATGGTAGCTGATTTCTCGGCGGGGAGGTGGAGTTGCAGTCCGGCTTTTATGGAGGATGTGGTTGATGAGTGACAGCTGGTGTTGATGATGTGTGACAGCTGTCACTCACAGTAGGTCCGACGCCCTCTCGTGCTTGGAGCCCGCACTCCAAGCAGGGCGCCATCTGGTGGTGGTGGGCCAGCAGTGCCTCCTCTTCAGCGGCCCACACAACAAAACTGTTAACTGACAGTGGTTTTTCTGAAGTGTTCCTGAGCCCACGCGGTAAGATCCTTTACACAGTGATGTTGGTTTTAATGCAGTGCCACCTGAGGGATCGAAGGTCATGGGCATTCAGTGTTGGTTTTTGGCCTTGCTGCTTACGTGTAGAAAGTTCTCAGATTCTCTGAATCTTCTGATTATATTATGGACTGTAGATGCTGAAATCCCTAAATTCCTTGCAACTGAACGTTGAGAACGTTCTTAAACTGTTGGACTATTTTTCACGCAAGTTGTTCCCAAAGTGGTGATCCTCGCCCCATCTTTGATTGTGACCAGCTGAGCCTTTTGGGGATGCTCATTTTATACCCAATCATGACACTCACCTGTTTCCAATTAACCTTTTCACCTGTGGAAAGTTCCAAACAGGTGTTCTTTGAGCATTCATTAACTTTCCCAGTCTTTTGTTGCCCCTGTCCCAGCTTTTTTTGAAATGTGTTGCAGGCATCCATTTCAAAATGGCAAATATTTGCACAAAAACAATAAAGTTTTCAGTTTGAAACATTAAATATCTTGTCTTTGTGGTGTATTCAACTGAATACAGGTTGAAGAGGATTTGCAAATCATTGTATTCTGTTTTTAGTTACATTTCACACAACATCCCAACTTCATTGGAATTATGGTTGTATGTATGTATGTGTGTGTGTGTGTATATATGTTATGTGTCGGACGCAGCTCGGAGAACCGACCAGCGTTTGAAGGACCCAGTATGAAATAAGCAGAGCACGGTACAAAGGCTAACTGAATTTAATACATAACAGTGATGTGATACAAAACAACAAAAGAGTGTGCGGTCTGGTGTGGTGGTGATACGGTGCGCTCCCAGCAGCGCTAATGGTCCGGAGCCAGAAGCCGTTCGGACCCAAGGACCCCGCCGACACCCCCCAGGTGGCCGCAACAAACCGAGTCTGTGAAAGAAGGAACCATTATGTGAGTCCACACTCTACACACAGAGAGACCACTCAAAGGTGTACATAAACAGCAAACACTTCCTGGCTTAATTACTAATCAGCTTCCCAACCTGCAGGCATGGAACATCCAGTTCACAAAACTCCACTGCAGTGGAAGCCGATACATGACTAACGTACAGCTCAATATAATAAGGTGTGAGGGACACCACATTTACTGACTGTATAAACGTTAGTCACAAAATCTAACGTACCTCAGGAAGTGTGCTGACGAGCGTGAGACCTCACCCCCTCCTCTTTCACAGGACCGTGCATCAAACCCTGGACGTTCTCGCATCCACTGATGATGAGATGGCTCCCGAGACGACGATCTCACCCGTCTGGTCACAAGGTCGAGTCTCTGGCAAATACACACTGTATACTCCAGTCTAAATGCCACCATGTTCCAATCCATATAGATGCACTACAGCTGTGAGTCCTGACGAGCCGCAGGTGATCAGGGTGAGGTCCTGATAACCTCAGCAACACAGCCACTCAGTCCCAAATGCAAGCCACCTGGAAGGAAAAACAAAAGACAGAAACAAAAAGGCAGCCAGGCCCCCCAGCCATACAACAGTACCCCACCCTCACGGGAAGCCTCCCGGCGACCACACAAACCCGGCCCAGGAGAAACACCCCCCTCCAGGGACCATGGCTGGAAACCGCATCTGCATTCGTCTTCCAACAGAATGGTTGATGTCCTCTCCTCTGGCTGCATCTTTGCCTTTGTTTCAGTCAGTCACTTAGCACAGGTGTGGCCAGGAGTTCTTAAACCTGTGCGGTCAGCCTTTATCCAACCATGTTCGGTCTTTAGTCATAAAACAAAAAAGACAAACACAAACAACCAAAACACCCCCCTCCCCAGGGGACCGTCCCATCAAACCCCGGGAAGAGGAGAAAAGAAAAACCCCAAACTTAAGCTTACAAATAAAAGTGCTAAAACACCCCCCCCCCCCCCAAACGACATGTAGGGACCAACACCCCCCAGAGGACTTCCCGCCAGCTCCAGGAGTAATAACCACAGCCGAGGTCCCTCTGGGATCCAGCGTCACCCACGGGGACTCCCAGCGCCTCCCAGAGGACCACTCGTCAACCCCAGGAGACGCCTGCCCTCATGACCAACGGACCCAGCCCCGGCCGTCTATGGCTAGATGGACCCACAGCCCTTTCCCCCCCAGAGGACACCACAGTCAAACCCTGAGGGCGGAAACTGGGGGGAAAAACAAGAAGAGAGAAAAAAAAACACACAAACAAAACAACCCCAACCCCACCCCCTTGGCGCAGTGGAAACTGGAAGCACGTCCAGTGTCACCAACCGTGACTATACCCCAGAAGCCAACCGGGAGGAGTGGAACAGCGGTTATGGCAAACGGCACAAAACGGCGCCACTCCTCCGACTTCTACACCAGCCACTAGCTGCGGGTATATCCCACTGCCCCAAACCTCAGCCACGCCGATGGCAGACGGCCAAGGCGTGCTGAAGCCGGAGGTGAAACAGGGAATCAAACCCCCCCCCCCCCCAGGTGCAGAGGTTACCCGGGAAACGCCCAGTATAACCAAACTGCACCACTCCAGCAACGCCGACACTACGGCTCACCCGGCTGGAGCCAGAGGAGAAGAGAGGGAAGAAAAAGAAAATACCCCAACCCCCCCGGGTGCAGAGGCTACCTGGGAAATGCCCAGCACAACCAAACTGCACCCCTCCAGCAACGCCGACACTACGGCTCACCCGGCTGGAGTCAGAGGAGAAGAGAGGGCATAACAAAAACAAACAAAAAAAAAGAAAAAAAACCCAAATACCACCCCATCACCCCCCCAGGGGACCGTCCCATCAAACCCTGGGGAGGTGAAACAAAAAGAAATAAAAAGAAAGACTAACAGACCAACATACAGTTGTGTGGGTCCTTTTTTTTTTTTTTTTTTTTTTTCTTCTTAGAACTGCAGGGTCACGACCCAGACACTAAATAGTGTAAAACAAAAAAATAAAATCCCACACAAAAACCAACTCAAAAAACACCCACACAAAATGAACTAACACAAAACAAATCAGTGACGTATACCGTTAAGCTCAAACAAGTCGAACACACCTGTTCTAACTTAAGAGCTTAACGGTAATGTGACTAAGTCACCAAAAGAGGGAGCCAAAGTGCTAACAATGAAAAAAACCCCTTTGGTGACAAAAAACAAACGAGCTGCATCTCCGTGCACAGCTGTGTGCAACACACAACCAAAATGTGCTCAACTAAATAACGCCGGAGCTGATACAACAGACGCAGTAGTTATCTTTATCCGGGGAAATGGGGCTACAACTGTAACACAGGAAGCTCAGCGACCCGTGCCACAGAGCTCCGCCGTGCGCGCGCACCCATTACAGACACACTCTTGCAGCTCCCGTTTAAACCTCTTATCCGGTCGGAGCGTGACGCGAAGCCGTCGCCAGTCACACTCCACCACGACCCACGGATAAGGCACAAACACAGGAACACGGCTGCAAGAGAGCACAAATCAGTATTCAGTAATGGGTCTCAAACACGCACCATCCGGGCGGAGAGCACCCGCAACTGATCCGGATAACTACTGAACGTCTGCTGCCGCCTTCCCGGCGCGTTTACCGTCTCTACTACCGCTGGGTCCGTGATGTTTTGGCCAGAGACTACTGTTATGTGTCGGACGCAGCTCGGAGAACCGACCAGCGTTTGAAGGACCCAGTATGAAATAAGCAGAGCACGGTACAAAGGCTAACCTGAATTTAATACATAACAGTGATGTGATACAAAACAACAAAAGAGTGTGCGGTCTGGCGTGGTGGTGATACGGTGCGCTCCCAGCAGCGCTAACGGTCCGGAGCCAGAAGCCGTTCGGACCCAAGGACCCCGCCGACACCCCCCAGGTGGCCGCAACAAACCGAGTCTGTGAAAGAAGGAACCATTATGTGAGTCCACACTCTACACACAGAGAGACCACTCAAAGGTGTACATAAACAGCAAACACTTCCTGGCTTAATTACTAATCAGCTTCCCAACCTGCAGGCATGGAACATCCAGTTCACAAAACTCCACTGCAGTGGAAGCCGATACATGACTAACGTACAGCTCAATATAATAAGGTGTGAGGGACACCACATTTACTGACTGTATAAACGTTAGTCACAAAATCTAACGTACCTCAGGAAGTGTGCTGACGAGCGTGAGACCTCACCCCCTCCTCTTTCACAGACCGTGCATCAAACCCTGGACGTTCTCTGCATCCACTGATGATGAGATGGCTCCCGACACGACGATCTCACCCGTCTGGTCACAAGGTCGAGTCTCTGGCAAATACACACTGTATACTCCAGTCTTAAATGCCACCATGTTCCAATCCATATAGATACACTACAGCTGTGAGTCCTGACGAGCCGCAGGTGATCAGGGTGAGGTCCTGATAACCTCAGCAACACAGCCACTCAGTCCCAAATGCAAGCCACCTGGAAGGAAAAACAAAAGACAGAAACAAAAAGGCAGCCAGGCCCCCCAGCCATACAACAATATATATATATATATATCAATCAATCAATTTTTTTATATAGCGCCAAATCACAACAAACAGTTGCCCCAAGGCGCTTTATATTGTAAGGCAAGGCCATACAATAATTATGTAAAACCCCAACGGTCAAATGACCCCCTGTGAGCAAGCACTTGGCTACAGTGGGAAGGAAAAACTCCCTTTAACAGGAAGAAACCTCCAGCAGAACCAGGCTCAGGGAGGGGCAGTCTTCTGCTGGGACTGGTTGGGGCTGAGGGAGAGAACCAGGAAAAAGACATGCTGTGGAGGGGAGCAGAGATCGATCACTAATGATTAAATGCAGAGTGGTGCATACAGAGCAAAAAGAGAAAGAAACAGTGCATCATGGGAACCCCCCAGCAGTCTACGTCTATAGCAGCATAACTAAGGGATGGTTCAGGGTCACCTGATCCAGCCCTAACTATAAGCTTTAGCAAAAGGAAAGTTTTAAGCCTAATCTTAAAAGTAGAGAGGGTGTCTGTCTCCCTGATCTGAATTGGGAGCTGGTTCCACAGGAGAGGAGCCTGAAAGCTGAAGGCTCTGCCTCCCATTCTACTCTTACAAACCCTAGGAACTACAAGTAAGCCTGCAGTCTGAGAGCGAAGCGCTCTATTGGGGTGATATGGTACTACGAGGTCCCTAAGATAAGATGGGACCTGATTATTCAAAACCTTATAAGTAAGAAGAAGAATTTTAAATTCTATTCTAGAATTAACAGGAAGCCAATGAAGAGAGGCCAATATGGGTGAGATATGCTCTCTCCTTCTAGTCCCCGTCAGTACTCTAGCTGCAGCATTTTGAATTAACTGAAGGCTTTTTAGGGAACTTTAGGACAACCTGATAATAATGAATTACAATAGTCCAGCCTAGAGGAAATAAATGCATGAATTAGTTTTTCAGCATCACTCTGAGACAAGACCTTTCTGATTTTAGAGATATTACGTAAATGCAAAAAAGCAGTCCTACATATTTGTTTAATATGCGCTTTGAATGACATATCCTGATCAAAAATGACTCCAAGATTTCTCACAGTATTACTAGAGGTCAGGGTAATGCCATCCAGAGTAAGGATCTGGTTAGACACCATGTTTCTAAGATTTGTGGGGCCAAGTACAATACCTGAGTTTAAAAGCAGGAAATTAGAGGTCATCCATGTCTTTATGTCTGTAAGACAATCCTGCAGTTTAGCTAATTGGTGTGTGTCCTCTGGCTTCATGGATAGATAAAGCTGGGTATCATCTGCGTAACAATGAAAATTTAAGCAATACCGTCTAATAATACTGCCTAAGGGAAGCATGTATAAAGTGAATAAAATTGGTCCTAGCACAGAACCTTGTGGAACTCCATAATTAACTTTAGTCTGTGAAGAAGATTCCCCATTTACATGAACAAATTGTAATCTATTAGACAAATATGATTCAAACCACCGCAGCGCAGTGCCTTTAATACCTATGGCATGCTCTAATCTCTGTAATAAAATTTTATGGTCAACAGTATCAAAAGCAGCACTGAGGTCTAACAGAACAAGCACAGAGATGAGTCCACTGTCCGAGGTCATAAGAAGATCATTTGTAACCTTCACTAATGCTGTTTCTGTACTATGATGAATTCTAAAACCTGACTGAAACTCTTCAAATAGACCATTCCTCTGCAGATGATCAGTTAGCTGTTTTACAACTACCCTTTCAAGAATTTTTGAGAGAAAAGGAAGGTTGGAGATTGGCCTATAATTAGCTAAGATAGCTGGGTCAAGTGATGGCTTTTTAAGTAATGGTTTAATTACTGCCACCTTAAAGCCTGTGGTACATAGCCAACTAACAAAGATAGATTGATCATATTTAAGATCGAAGCATTAAATAATGGTAGGGCTTCCTTGAGCAGCCTGGTAGGAATGGGGTCTAATAAACATGTTGATGGTTTGGATGAAGTAACTAATGAAAATAACTCAGACAGAACAATCAGAGAGAAAGAGTCTAACCAAATACCGGCATCACTGAAAGCAGCCAAAGATAACGATACGTCTTTGGGATGGTTATGAGTAATTTTTTCTCTAATAGTTAAAATTTTGTTAGCAAAGAAAGTCATGAAGTCATTACTAGTTAAAGTTAATGGAATACTCAGCTCAATAGAGCTCTGACTCTTTGTCAGCCTGGCTACAGTGCTGAAAAGAAACCTGGGGTTGTTCTTATTTTCTTCAATTAGTGATGAGTAGAAAGATGTCCTAGCTTTACGGAGGGCTTTTTTATAGAGCAACAGACTCTTTTTCCAGGTGAAGATCTTCTAAATTAGTGAGACGCCATTTCCTCTCCAACTTACGGGTTATCTGCTTTAAGCTACGAGTTTGTGAGTTATACCACGGAGTCAGGCACTTCTGATTTAAAGCTCTCTTTTTTAGAGGAGCTACAGCATCCAAAGTTGTCTTCATTGAGGATGTAAAACTATTGACGAGATACTCTATCTCACTTACAGAGTTTAGGTAGCTACTCTGCACTGTGTTGGTATATGGCATTAGAGAACATAAAGAAGGAATCATATCCTTAAACCTAGTTACAGCACTTTCTGAAAGACTTCTAGTGTAATGAAACTTATTCCCCACTGCTGGGTAGTCCATCAGAGTAAATGTAAATGTTATTAAGAAATGATCAGACAGTAGGGAGTTTTCAGGGAATACTGTTAAGTCTTCTATTTCCATACCATAAGTCAGAACAAGATCTAAGATATGATTAAAGTGGTGGGTGGACTCATTTACTTTTGAGCAAAGCCAATAGAGTCTAATAATAGATTAAATGCAGTGTTGAGGCTGTCATTCTCAGCATCTGTGTGGATGTTAAAATCGCCCACTATAATTATCTTATCTGAGCTAAGCACTAAGTCAGACAAAAGGTCTGAAAATTCACAGAGAAACTCACAGTAACGACCAGGTGGACGATAGATAACAAATAAAACTGGTTTTTGGGACTTCCAATTTGGATGGACAAGACTAAGAGTCAAGCTTTCAAATGAATTAAAGCTCTGTCTGGGTTTTTGATTAATTAATAAGCTGGAATGGAAGATTGCTGCTAATCCTCCGCCCCGACCCGTGCTACGAGCATTCTGACAGTTAGTGTGACTCGGGGGTGTTGACTCATTTAAACTAACATATTCATCCTGCTGTAACCAGGTTTCTGTAAGGCAGAATAAATCAATATGTTGATCAATTATTATATCATTTACTAACAGGGACTTAGAAGAGAGAGACCTAATGTTTAATAGACCACATTTAACTGTTTTAGTCGGTGGTGCAGTTGAAGGTGCTATATTATTTTTTCTTTTTGAATTTTTATGCTTAAATAGATTTTTACTGGTTATTGGTGGTCTGGGAGCACACACACAATGGTGGTAAGGAGTCCAACATAGAGAAATATTGGATGAAGAAAAGTTATATCGGACTACGCCTCGTCCAATATAACTTTTCTTCATCCAATATTTCTCTATGTTGGACGACTTGCCATTCATCAATTGTTATGTTCTCCACCCCCCCACCCCCCCAAATTAAGCAAACAACAAAGAGTCAAGTAAATTAGATCAGTTTATTTTGTTGTGAACAGCATATGATTGATTCTGATGCAATGAATGCTTCTAAAACGTCAGTAGCATGCTTGTCTACCTTCTTAGTGTTTTTGGCATCCTTGGAGTTCAATATTTCCACCAGTTCCTCCTCTGTGAACTCAGCAAACCTTGCTGGCAGACGATTTTCTGGTGTTGTTGACATGTTTGTTGCCATTTTTTCAACCAGCGTCTGTCAGCTAGTTCCTAACCTTCGTATGCCGCGCTCTGATTGACTAGCTGTTGGCAGTAAGCTCTAACGCTATTGGTCAGTGGGAACCGATCCAATATAACTTTTGGTCCTAGCCTTTTTGGATCCTTTTGGATCCAACATAACTTTCTGGCGCCAAGCATGCCAAAATACAGGTAAATGATCTAATCTGTGATTGGCTATTGGCACACTTCCGATAATCCGATAACAGATAATTATCGAAGATAATGTTTTCATTATCGGATTATCTTTTTAGATAACTTTAAAAACCATTATTGGACTAATTATCTTCCGATAAATTGTCGTCCGATAACTTTTAGACCGATGACGTAGTAAACCAAGCTGAACAGCGGAAAACATTTTTAAATTTAAAATCAGTTGAGACCTACCTGTTAAAAGTTTCCTAAGAGATGTATAGTTCTACCCTCTGCAAACAGAAGAGAGCTGCTTTCAGGAGAAACCACTCTATCCTCTGCAGGCAAAGGAGAAGTGGTCACAAAAAAAATCATTTTCATTTTCTTTAACACCATACTGATACACTGGCAATATCACCGAAGTCATCCAGAGGCATACATTTTTAACTTATGGTTCAAATTTTAACCAAACTAATTTTGGACAAGTTATTTAAAATTACTGTCATGTCTGAAGTTTTATAAAGTGAAAATATCAGATATATGTTTTAGTTTTAAAGTAATGTGCTAATTTGTAAGGTTTTCTGACCACATGCTGTGCCCTCTGTTCAGGCTCCACGGACAGCAGCATTAAACTCTAGTGCCTAAAACTCTCGTGAATATATTCTCTGGGTTTATAGACGTTATTGTATTTGTGTTTGTTAAATTCCACGCATCTTAAATGTAGCAGACATGAATTTTGTTTTGGCAAGTTTTCAAGGCCACTGCTGCCATCTACTGGCCAGTAGTTTTCATGGCAGTATTCGCCCTAAGTACTAAGTGTCTGGGCACCAGTAGATGGCAGTGTTCTATTTATTTCGACCCCGGTTATATCAGATGGTTGTCAAATCAACTTTTTGGCTTTGCAAATGGCTTTTTTTTTTTTTTTTTACAAATTAAGTTTAAAAACAAAACAACAACAACAACAAAAAACATTACAAGACAGCTCTGTGGTGTTTGCACATGCACAGTGCGAGCAGTTGGATGCTTGTAGCTCTTCAGCAGCAGGATACACTCACAACAGCCGACCAGAATAATATCAAACAGGTTTGATTTTTTGATTTTCATTCGACCATACGAGGTCTGTGAGAAAAGTATCCGACCTTTTTATTTTATGCAAAAAATATATGGATTTGATTCATATGTTTTTACGTCAGCCAAGCTTGAACCTTCGTGCACATGCGTGAGTTTTTTCACGCCTGTTGGTTGCGTCATTCGCCTGTGGGCAGGCTTTGAGTGAGCACTGGTCCACCCCTCTCGTCGTTTTTTCATTGCGAGGAAATGGCGGAATGATTTGGGCTTTGTTCCATCAGAATGTTTTCAGAAACTGTTAGAGACAGGCAGCTGGAAACCATTCAGAAAATTCACATGGCTTTCAGTGAAAATTTTATGGGCTTCACAGAGATTAAGGAGTGTTACTACCGCTTTAAGGACGGCCCACAATGGCACACGGCTCTCCGTGCTACGAGCCACGATCGACAGGCTGAAACCACCATTTCATTTCTAAACGGATGGCTGTATGGATCCAGGACCATCATGTGCAATTTCTCTGGTTATCACAATAGCTGGACATCAGCCATTTTCCGGCAGATTTCACTTTTAACAAGAGATTTTGTCATGGAAAGCCGCGCGGAGGCTTCGCGCGTCACGACGGATTTGCTGATGGAGCGAGACAAAGAACACCTCCGTTTTGGAGTGTCAGAGGACAAGTTGGGACATGCCCAGCTCTCCACAATTTCTCTTATACTCACTCGACTGGTAAGCCACTAAAAGCCGAGATAGGCATGTCCCAACTTGTCCTCTGACACTCCAAAACCTTTGTCTTATAGTTATAGTTATGGTGAGTAAATGATCATACTTTATGCCAAAAATGAGGTCCAGGTTGTTAAAAGCAACATTTCTCCTTTAATTTGGGTTGCCTTATATACACATGTTTAAGCTAACAGACAGCAGCTGGTTCATGCTCTGTTGGCTTATTAGTGCAGCTGATAACTGAATCCTTCAAATGGTGATACAAGCATCAAATTCAGCACAAATACAGCTGGATCAAAATTAATGGAGAAACTTTAACTTTTGACCCCTGTACAAACTGAAACGGACCTTTGTCACCATTCTTGCTACTTTTACCTCATAACTCCATGACATTCAGTCACACATTGTCCAAACTATACCTTTTTTAAGAATCTTTATGATCAGGCAAATAATGTGGTGTAGTTTGCTATATGATTGGAGCATCTTTTAATTTTGACCCCTGTGTAATTCTTCAGTTGAACCCTACCTAGCTGCCACTGGTGGGCACAGTTCTGCTAATCCGCTCACTGCTAATTATTGAAGCTAATGATTTCATTATCAGATTAGTTTTACAGATAACTTTGAAAACCATAATTTGACCAATTATCTTTTGATAAATTTTGGTCCTTTTGGTTCGATGATTTTTAGATTGCTAACATGTTTTTGTAGGTGAAGTGAATAAATCTTAATCAGTTAAAAACATTTATTAAGTCTGATATCAAAGATTATAGCACGTGTAAATGTTTTGTAGCAGATAAACAGCCTTGTTCTCTGTAAACAGAAGAGAGCTGGTTTCAGGAGAAACTGCTCTATCCTCTGCAATCAGAGAAGAGTTGGTCACAAGATAATTGCTCTTGACACCATACTAACTCACCGGCAATATCACCTAAGTCATCCAGAGGCATACAGTTTTAACTTATGGTTAAAATTTTAACAAAACTAATTTCGGACATGTTATTTAAATTAATGCCACTTCTGAAGTTTTATAAAGTGAAAACATCAGCTATATGTTTTAGTTTTAAAGTATTGCACTAATTTTGAAGGTTTTAGTGTGGTCATGCTGTGTCCAGGTGCATTATGGGTAATCTCTGTACAGTCACGACAGGAGAAATGCATTTGAGACGTTCTGATCAGGCTCCGCACGGACAACAGCATTAAACTATATTCTCTGGGTTTATAGACATTGTTATTGTGCTTGTTGTATGTAAAAATGCCAGAAGAACCTCAGGTTGCTTTCTACACAGATTACATATAGCACACAGATAATTTGGACTATTTGTTTTGGCAAGTTTTCACGGTCTCTACTGCTGTCTACTGGCCAGTAGTGTTCATGGCAGTATTCATCCTAAGTATTGAGATATCCCATAATCCTTTGCATGACAGAGAATTGTTGCAGCCTCTTGCAGCAGCTAAAGAAATAAAAATGTACGTTTTGGTTGTATAATGTTCATTTACCAATGTCATTGTGGATTCTGTTGTTTAAACAGCAGCAACTCTCTGGCGTGAGGAAAACAAAATTGTTACGTCCCCCCAGAAGCTGAAAGATTTTGCCATGCTAATGCTCCCCTGAAGAAGTTACTCAAAATAAAGTCTGAATGGCCTAAATGACATGGTGAGATGCTGACGAGCTTTGCTCGTTCATGTCCGTGACATATGCATATTATACATGATGGAACTATACTTCTGCTAGATTGAAGTCACATAAGCTGTGGGTGGGAAGTGGTATAAAAACTGTCCATATATCAAGTGTCAATAAGCCGCAGGTATTTAATATGCTTTTCCCCAAAGTTGAATTTCATTGAGGTTGTGAGAAAAAAAAAAAAAAAACAACGAGAGACCTTTGTCTAAAATACAATCTTTAATCTTGCCATGATCTAAGGAAAAAGGTCACAACAACAGAAATTGTGCAGGATATTAAGACACTTTATTAGAGGCCAGATTATGTCTCGAAAAATTATAGTTTTTTTTTATCAACCAACCTTTTATTTGTATGCTGTTCTTGATAGTTTTTGCTCTATTATGATGGATGATTGTCCAAAGGTTTCCCTTATGATGGGTTGTTTATTATATTGCTGGACATGTATTGAACCTGTTCTTTATAACGTGCTTCCAGATTTGCAAGGAGAATGTTCATGATTGGGGTTTAACAGTTTTGATACTGTGTTAATTTGTTGAGAATTTTTAGATATACCGGTGAGTAAATGGACGGGAAAAATTTAGACTTTGGAGGAACCTTTGTTGTTTTAAAAAAAAATCAACAGATTTATATGGATGAATGGAAGAAATTATCAGCAGTTGTATTTATGATGATGTCATGTTTCACAGCAGATTGGTGTGAAGGAGATTGTTGTTTGGCTCCTCATCCATGGGATGGCGTGTTACGTGAAGCCACCATCCAGAGACTCTCGCCCTCCCACAGTGAAGATAGCACTGCATGGGTAGTGTTCAGTGATCATGGCAATGATGCTGCAGAGGAAAACGAGGAAGCTATACCTGTCTCAAAGCTCTTGAGACCACAATTGAATGACTTTCACCAGAAGCCTTTGTTTCTCAGCATTGTCACTCCGCTTGCAGCCTGCATCCCCATGGAGCTGAGTGCAGCAAGTGGAGAAAAAGTCCCCTTCACCATAAACAGATACTTGAGGGACTACCAGAGAGAAGGCATCAGATTTTTGTACCACAATTACATGCAATCCAGAGGTTGTATCCTGGGGGATGATATGGGCTTGGGGAAAACTGTTCAGGTACAAAGTACAATTGCATTTAGAAAATTAATCTTGTTGGTAGTTTCTAAAACATCTTTTGTGTCAATAGTATTTCCTCTGACTGTTTCTGTCTTATCTGTTTCTACTTCTTTTATCTTAGGTCATTGGTTTTCTAGCTGCAGTGTTGCATAAACAGGACTGTGGAAGGACATTGAGAACAACAGGCCTCAGTTCCTTCAAATGCCCTCCAAGCTGAATAAACCTGACAAAGTAGGTGTTAAATACGCTGCTAAGAGAAAAACTGCATTAATGATATAACTAGCAAGTTGCCCATGGGATCCACGGGCTCTAGATTGGGTAGTGTTTATAAAATAGGTAGCTGACATTTTTCATGGTGGTAATATATTAAGCAAAGCTTGTACAACCCCAATTCCAATGAAGTTGGGATGTTGTGTAAAATGTAAATAAAAACAAAATACAACTAGAAGCAATCAGAGAGCGCAAACCTCTGCCAAGGCCATAGGGTCACTGATGTCGCATGGAATACCCTTTGGCAAAGAGACTTATTCCACGTCGTTTCACGTATCTACCATCATGTTTCAGATTCAGTGGTTAACCCTCTGGGGTCCGAGGGCATTTTTTGGACAGTTCACTCGCCTGGCATAAATGTTTTATTATTGCTGTTAACAGATCTTCCTGCATCCCACAATCAAGTTTTATGTCTCTTTTTTCAGGACAATCTATACGTACTTGCAAAATATATATTCTATAGTTGTGTTTTATAAGTGTAATAAAGGTTTCCAGTCAGAAATAAGAAAGGAAAAAGTAAAGCGGAAATAATTTTCCACACCCATTTATTCAAAACACACAGCAAACTATAATAAACTAGTAACACATCACTCCTAAAAACAATCTTTGGTGTGTCACGTGAGGTGAATTTGCCCTATGATTGGATTTTGGAAAACCATGTGACGGTGAACCAATTCCGAATGGACAGTCACTTTGCTCACGTCATCACACAGCTTCTATGAGGAGTACAAAGATGGTGGATGGTGGCGTGAAAGTCCGCGAAGTTAACTTTTCAGCAAAAAAAAAAAAAATATTAAAAAGTTATTTATACTGTAGTAAAGCTTGGTCTCAGCTGTCGTATACGACGGCGTCGGCCCCAGAGGGTTAAACCCTTAGATCTTCAGCAAGTGTATTTATAAAGAGAAACTGCATGAACTACACAAGTTTTTTTTATTTTCTAATAAGTTTATTCAATGAGGAGAAACAAATGCTAAATTATTGTTGTGTCGTAACTTAATTTTTGTTCAGCCTTTGTGACCTGTCTTCATGAAGTTAGATGCAAAAATATTGAAATTGACCCTATCCTGCAATGATAAAGAATCCTTAAAAAAAAATACTGGATCTGGGTCGTGTTTCGGATCATTACCAAAATTTAATGACTTCTAAGTTAGGCCAAGATACATCCCTGGTAAAAATTTCATTGAAATCGTTGAGGATTTTTTGAGTAATCCTGCTAACAAACCAACCAACCAACAAACAAACGGACGCGACCGAAAACATAACCTCCTTGGCAGAAGTAATGATTTACAAATCCTCTTCAACCTATATTGAATTGAATACACCACAAAGACAAGATATTTAATGTTCAGACTGATCATCTTTGTTGTTTTTGTGCAAATATTTGCTCATTTTGTAATGGATGCCTGCAAGAAGTTTCAAAAAAGCTGGGACAGTGGTATGTTTACCATTGTGTTACATCACCTTTCCTTCTAACCACACTCAATAAGCATTTGGGAACTGAGGACACTAATTGTTGAAGCTTTGTAGGTGGAATTCTTTCCCATTCTTGCTTGATGTATGACTTCAGTTGTTCAACAGTCTGGGTCTCCATTGTCATATTTTGCGCTTCATAATGCGCCACACATTTTCAATGGGCGACAGGTCTGGACTGCAGGCAGGCCAGTCTAGTACCCGCACTCTTTTACTACGAAGCCACACTGTTGTTACACATGCAGAATGTGGCTTGGCATTGTCTTGCTGAAATAAGCAGGGACGTCCCTGAAAAAGACGTTGCTTGGATGGCAGCATGTGTTGCTCTGAAACCTGGATGTACCTTTCAGCATTGATGGTGCCATTACAGA
Source organism: Thalassophryne amazonica (assembly GCF_902500255.1). Classification (NCBI taxonomy): domain Eukaryota; kingdom Metazoa; phylum Chordata; class Actinopteri; order Batrachoidiformes; family Batrachoididae; genus Thalassophryne; species Thalassophryne amazonica. The sequence continues at coordinate 72,933,046 of NC_047107.1, forward strand.
TGTGTAAGTTGCCCATGCCATGGGCACTAACACACCCCATACCATCACAGATGCTGGCTTTTGAACTTTGCGCTGGTAACAATCTAGATGGTCTTTTTCCTCTTTTGTCCAGAGGACACGACATCCATGATTTTCAAAAACAATTTGAAATGTGGTCTCATCAGACCACAGCACACCAGACCACAGCACACTTTTCCACTTTGTGTCTGTCCATTTCAAATGAGCCCGGGGCCCAGAGCCAGCAGCGGCATTTCAGGATGTTGTTGATGTATGACTTTTGCTTTGCATGGTAGAGTTTTAACTTGCAATTGTAGATGTAGCGACGAACTGTATTAACTGACAATGGTTTTCTGAAGTGTTCTTGAGCCCACGCGGTAAGATCCTTTACACAATGATGTTGGTTTTTAATGCAGTGCCACCTGAGGGATCAAAGGTCATGGGCATTCAGTGTTGGTTTTCGGCCTTGCCGCATACTTGTAGAACGTTCTCCAGATTCTCTGAATTTTCTGATTATATTTTGAACTGGAATCCCAGTCCAAAATATATTGCAATTGAATGTTGAGAAACATTGTTCTTAAACTGCTGGACTATTTTTGCTGAGCCTTTTGGGGATGCTAACACTTATTGAGTGTTGTTAGAAGGAAAGGTGATGTAACACAGTGGTAAACATACCACTGTCCCAACTTTTTTGAAACGTGCTGCAGGCATCCATTTCAAAATGAGCAAATATTTGCACAAAAACAGTAAAATTTATCAGTTTGAACATTAAATATCTTGTCTTTGTGGTGTATTCAATTCAATATAGGTTGAATAGGATTTGCAAATCATTGTATTCTGTTTTTATTTACATTTTACACAACGTCACAACTTAATTGGAATTGGGGTTGTATAATGAGTTGGAATGGTGTATGAGTTCAGAAAGTTTTTAGAACCTCAGACCTCAACCATTTTTAAGGCTCCTTCACAGATAGTGCAAAGTTTGATCAAATACGGCAAAAGAGTTCGAATTAGCGCACCATGAAACATCACGCTGACGGGCAGGCGTGCAAGATCCCAGTGCGAGGGTTCGTGGACGCAACGGTGTCTTTCGAGCAGGAACACAGTGCGAGGTGCACCACATCGTGTTCCTGATGTGGAATAAACAGAACATAAAAACCAGCTGGTACCTGTGGAACCACATCGCGCTGCTGATGTGGAATAAATATATATATAAAAAAAACCCTGATTGTCAGTCCAAAACTTTACCACTGAGCTACCGTCACTGGCCTGTAAACCGTTCTGCTGCAAGGAGGTGCTTTTAATTTTTACACACGCACAGAGACGGTGGCTGCTGCAAGCAAGTGCTTTTAATTTTTACAAATGCACAAACAGAGACATAGCGGAAGACATGTAAAGCAGTACACTTTTCACTCATGGTCACGACAACATGACATGTAACTAAACTGACTAAACTAATTGAACTACATAAACACAATAAATCAATAACACTAACAACACTGTTAAACTAACATGAACCACAATAACAACATTCAAAACCTCAAACTCCCATGATGAATTGCAGCACAATGTCCATTTTTACTGGTTAGCTAAAATTGCTAATTTCTCCAAAAATATTAGTGTTATCAACTTTCCATTTTACAGTGTTCATCCTTGACCCAAAATACATAAGCATACCAAATGGCAAATGTCAGCTCTCCCCAGTTTCTGTGTGGTCTGAGCCATTCAACAGGCATCCATGTATGCACACAAAGGCCACTTGGCTGTTATTATATAGATTTTGATGTGTTTTTGCATACAATAAGCATTTTATTCAGACAAATGTATACTGAACAATGCAACCCAGCGCAACAATGATATGAACTTTAATGACATGATAAACATGTACATCTACTATAATGTCAGACCTTGGCAGCAAAATTCAAAGTTCTGTTCTTCTGACAAGAAACATTGTTGCAAGGGCTTTATTATCCATTCAATCATTCATTCAGTTCTGCCTCTTTTTCAGATCTCAATCACGGTGGTCTCCTGCCACTGCGACTCGGGCTTTATTAATACAGTGGTCCCTCGTTTATCGCGGGAGTTACATTCTAAAAATAGCCCGTGATAGGTGAAATCCGCGAAGTAGTCAGCATTATTTTTTACAATTATTATGGATGTTTTAAGGCTGTAAAACCCCTCACTACACACATTTTCTCACTTTTCTCTCCTGTGTAAACACTAAGTTCAAACCTTAGTAGAAAAATAAGACCAGTATTATAGAATGAAACCAAAGATCAAAACCTGTTTTCAGGCCCACGCATTTGTTTGAGAAATAAAAATAGAACTTTTTCCTATAAATAATTATGATGGCTTTTAGAACTAACAAATTAAATTTTAACGATCAACCTACGAGGTTGGACACATAAGAAATTATTAATAGTGACTGATCAGTATTTCACAGTTCCTCTGATCACGCGTCTTCGTCCTGGCGATGCTCCGCAGTGTGTTTTTCCACTGAGAGACACCTCAGTGCAGGTGTCTTTTTCCGAGTGAAGAACACAGTTATGGGTAGTTGTTGGCGCTCTTTTTTTCTTCTGGGCGAGAAGATTCTTATAAACAGACACACGCAGAACACAATGCGCATGCTCTCCCTTCGCTCACTGCCTCTGGTGTTACCATTGCAGGACGGATGAGGGACCCACAAAGAATCCAAGTCATTAAAAAGAAACAAACTTCTCTCAGTGGCCACGGAGCTCTGCGGCTGTGGTTACCGAGACCATGCAGCTCTGCATCTAAACAGCGAGCGTAGTCTCTGGACCTGTTGCCAGATTTTGGCTGCAACTCAGCACAGCAGACAGTGGGGCGGTGTGAGCCCGCAGACTCGGTAAGCGCATCGGAGGCAGTGAGAGCAATTGCGGTGATGCCAACCGGTCCGCCTGATGAGGGCACAGAACACAATGCGCTGTTAAAAAAAAAGAAGAAGCATGCAAAATTGCACTAAAAAAATTCTGCAAAACTGCGAGTCCGCGAAAGGTGAACCGCAATATAGCGAGGGACCACTGTATTCGCAAAATTAGTCTCCTGCCTCTAAAAATTAATCATATTGGCAAACCAGCTTCCTGCAGACTGATTTGTTCATTAGGATTGTGATTTATCTGGGCAAAAGTGAAGTCATCGGTGCTGAAGGTAGATACTGTGGTGTAGTTGAAGTGAAGTTACACATAGTCTAGGTTTAGGAGTATGTGGTTGGTCATTTGCGCTACCTCTATCATTGTTTCCATTCCATGACCTGAAAATAGCAGACACATTTAGTGAAGACTTTGAGCAACCTGCTACCGTGATGTTCCAACAGCTGGAATATTATTCATCAAATTTCAAAAGGACAATGAGCAACCAACAACCAAGGGTAAACCTATAAATTATCCACGTTATGAAATCTTTCAGGAATAGTTTATTGGCACAAAAAGCTTAAACACTCTGGAGTTCTCAATTCATATATAAAGAATCACTATCCAAAATCAGTATCTTGTAAGCCTTACCAGATATACCTGTGGATTCTTGCTGTTGCATTTAAAGTTCTGCTTGGTGTAAAAGCACCAATAACATTATGCATGATGAAGGTGTGTAATGTCATTCAGGTGTTCCTGATTGTGGCCCCATTGTCGGTGCTTTACAACTGGAAGGATGAACTGGACACATGGGGTCACTTTCAGTGTGTGGTGGTCCACGGGTTGAGAAAATATGAGGAACTGGCTCGCATTAAGAAACAACGCTTTGAGGTCGCACTCACTACCTACGAGACACTTCGTCTTTGTCTGGATCAGTTTAACAGGTTGGCAAACAACATTGCTAAACGGACCATAGTCACTATAACCATTTGATTTAGGAAAATGTAAACCTTTTCTGACTTCACATGTGTAACTAAGTGACACCTGTGTGCCTTTTGCAGCATAGACTGGTCTACTGTGATTGTTGATGAGGCCCACAAGATAAAGAATCCTAACTCTCAGATCACGCAAGCCATGAAGGAGCTGAGATGTCATGTCAGTGCTCTTTATGTTTTGGGAATGTAAAAGTTTTTTTGTTATTGTCATGTTTGCTTGTTTAAATTTACTGGTCGAAGAGATCGGCTTTGGAAAGAAGAGCCATATTTATGTAACTTTAAACTACAAATGGATGTCAGATTATGAAATGTTAATCATCTTCCTGTTTAGCTTCATCTGTTACTAAAATGTTTTGTCAGATCCTCTGTAGGATTTTTTTTTCTGACTGTCTGTGAATTGTCAAGAGTGTAATACTACTACTGTTTATTGTTATTACTATTATTTGTATACCACTTTGAAGAGGCAAATATTCAATGTGCTGAACAAGATCCAAGAGATTACAGAAAAATCAAGCTAAACAAAAGGATAAAACACCAAGCACCAGAATCCAACATAAATACTGTAAATAAATAAAAGAATCAACATAAGCCCATCCTAAACAAAGGAACATTTAACATGATAATAAAATAAAAACATATGCAAATCAGAATTACAAGAAAGCAGAAATGTGCTTTGTTTGGATTTAAGCAATTTTGGAGAATCTGACCTATTTAATGTTAATAGGTTGTCTGATCCACAAAGCAGCAGTATGACAAATAAATGCTGACGAGTGCTTCACCTTAGGAATCTGCACCAACCCTACACCCTGACACCGCAGGCCACGTGATGGCAAATAAGGCTCCACAAGTACCATAAGATGAGGAAGGGCATGCACCTCTGTTCAGGGTTATATACAAGTATGTTAGAATCAAAACCTGAAGCAGTCCTCACATGGCAAGGGAGCTAGTGACCGGAAGCTAACACCAGAGTAATATGATTAATTTTCCTAGTACTGGTCGAACCTGTAGCAGCCGTATTCTGGAACAATTTAAGACCGCTTATCCTACCATGTTGATATGCCAAAAAATAAAATATTACACTAAGCAATTCAATACGACGCTTTGTGGGTAGCCCAGTTGCCTCACAGCAAGATGGTTGTGGGATCACTTCCCACCTGGTGCCTTTCTGTGAGGAGTTTGCTTGTGCTCCCCATGTTTGTATGGGCTCCCTGCAGGTGCTCTGGCTTCCTTCCACATCCAAAGACATGCAGGGTAGGTGAATTGGAAAATGTAAATTGACTGAGCAGGTATAGAAAATGGATGGATGGAATTCTATGAGCCACAAATGCAAAAGTCAATATGTTTGCGTCATCCTTAGACAGGATTGATTGGACCATTGCAGTGTTATCTAGAAGAAAAAATGATGTCTTGGCCTCTCTAAGTCAAAGGACAATGTGGGATCAAAGATCACACCAAGATTTTTAAGACATAAGGTTAATTGATCATACAAATGTCTGTTTATCACAGCTAATAACTATTGTTTCAGGCTTCTATGAGATAAAGTGAAAAACTGACATCCAGCAACCTTTAACTACAGCCAAAGAAGCTTTCAGCTTTGCAATATGAGCCATTTGTTGCGTTAACAAGTATGTACAGCGGTGCTCTGTCAGTATAACAATGAGAGCTAATCTCATGATTACACAATACAGGTGGAGCATAAAGTAAAAACGAGTGGGACCAAGACAGATGCAAGAGGTACCCCATGCTTCATTGTAGACAGTTCTAATGTAGTATTATGTTAAACAAACACACACATACAGTAGTGTTCAGAATAATAGTGCTATGTGACTAAAAAGATTAATCCAGGTTTTGAGTATATTTCTTATTGTTACATGGGAAACAAGGTACCAGTAGATTCTCACAAATCCAACAAGACCAAGCATTCATGATATGCACACTCTTAAGGCTATAAAATTGGGCTATTAGTAAAAAAAGTAGAAAGGGGGGTGTTCACAATAATAGTAGTGTGGCATTCAGTCAGTGAGTTCATCAATTTTGTGGAACAAACAGGTGCGAATCAGGTGTCCCCTATTTAAGGATGAAGCCAGCACCTGTTGAACATGCTTTTCTCTGTGAAAGCCTGAGGAAAATGGGACGTTCAAGACATTGTTCAGAAGAACAGCGTAGTTTGATTAAAAAGTTGATTGGAGAGGGGAAGGTGCAAAAAATTATAGGCTGTTCATCCACAATGATCTCCAATGCTCTGGACAAAAAAACCAGAGACGCGTGGAAGAAAATGGAAAACCATCAAAATGGATAGAAGAATAACCAGAATGGTAAAGGCTCACTCATTGATCAGCTCCAGGATGATCAAAGACAGTCTGGAATTACCTGTAAGTGCTGTGACAGTTAGAAGACGCCTGTGTGAACCTAATTTATTTGCAAGAATCCCCCGCAAAGTCCCTCTGTTAAATAAAAGACGTGCAGAAGAGGCTACAGTTTGCCAAAGAACACATCAACTGGCCTAAAGAGAAATGGAGGAATATTTTGTGGACTGATGAGAGTAAAATTGTTCTTTTTGGGTCCAAGGACCACAGACAGTTTGTGAGACGACCCCCAAACTCTGAATTCAAGCCACAGTTCACAGTGAAGACTGAAGTATGGTGGTGCAAGCATCATGATATGGGCATGTTTCTCCTACTATGGTGTTGGGCCTATATATCGCATACCAGGTATCATGGATCAGTTTGAATATGTCAAAACACTTGAAGAGGTCATGTTGCCTTATGATGAAGAGGACATGCCCTTGAAATGGGTGTTTCAACAAGACAATGACCCCAAGCACACTAATAAACGAGCAAAAGCATGGTCCAAACCAACAAAATTAATGCCTCGCAGATGTGAAGAAATCATGAAAAACTGGTTATACAACTAAATACTAGTTTAGTGATTCACAGGATTGCTAAAAAAGCAGTTTGAACATAATAGTTTTGAGTTTGTAGCATCAACAGCAGATGCTACTATTATTGTGAACACCCCTTTTCTACTTTTTTTTTACTAATAGCCCAATTTCATAGCCTTAAGAGTGTGCATATCATGAATGCTTGGTCTTGTTGGATTTGTGAGAATCTACTGAATCTACTGGTACCTTGTTTCCCATGTAACAATAAGAAATATACTCAAAACCTGGATTAATCTTTAGTCACATAGCACTACTATTATTCTGGACACTACTGTACACACATCCATCGACCTGTAAGCATGATCTAAACTGCAAAAGAACCCAGTCAGAGACACCAAAAGAATTTTCAAGTCTCTTCAACAGTATAGATGAACTCACAGCATCATATGCCACACGAAGATTCAACAAGCATAGTCCCAGTGTGAATTTCAGTTGAGCACAGTTTCTGTGGAGTGGTGTCCTAAATGCTTTGTCTTTGCATAGGTACTCTATTTTTCATTCTGTTGTTTCACCTTCTTTTTGTCAGATCAGAATTGGCCTCACTGGTACCATTTTGCAGAACAATCTTGAGGAGCTGTGGTGTGTCATGGACTGGTAGGTTCAGAAATTTTTCTGTTTTAAGGCGCTTTTGAAATTAGTTTTTCTTTGCATACTTGTAAGCACACGTGAGACATGTATTCCTTGTTGTGAAAGTGATGTTTTGATGTTTTTTGCTATTCATTTTAATGACTTCCTTTGAAATATAATTTTTCTTGTTCTGCTCAGGGCCATACCTGGTTGTCTTGGCAGTTTGGGATGTTTTAAAAATAAGTTTGCAGACCCAATTGAAAAGGGCCAAAGACACACTGCAACCAAACGTGCCCTAGCTACTGGAAGGAAGACTGTCAAAGCTCTGGCGAAGATGATTTCCCCCTGGTTTCTCAGAAGAACTAAAGCGCTCATCAAGGAGCAGCTGCCTAAGAAAAATGATAGGGTAGGATGGATTGAGGGGCCACAGACTATTTCCTTTGTGTATCAGTTGATCATCTCACAGCTCAGCAGTCACTTCACCTAACTCTATAGAAATCTTTCAAGTCTGATGTCATTTCTTGAAGGGACGTAGTGTTGTCTTTCTCCTAGGTGGTGTATTGCACTCTGACAGACTTTCAGAGCACAGTTTATCAGACAGTGCTGGACACCCAAGATGTGACATTACTGCTAAGATCTTCTGAGAAATGTCATTGTCAAAGTGGACGCACTCGCAGGAGCTGCTGCTATAAAGTCAGTTCATCCCTCAATTCCTATTGTGTGCTTTAGTATGCTGTGCAATATATCGGGCCAAACAAGGCAGTGAAGGTTAAAGTGTCTCTTGCAAATTTTGAAAAATGAAAATTAATCCAATTTTACCACACCAATTTCCACCTTTCTTTTAGTGGGATATAACCATACAGAGTTTGTTTGTTCTTGTCAAAGCATTGAAAAATGACATGCAAAAAAACAAACTTGCATCATCTCTCACAAATATTTCCACAAACATTCACCAGATTGGAGTAGACACTTTTAACTCCTACAGACCTACACCATTTCACCTCTAATGATTGGTGATTGCCAGCAAACTTGTAATAATACACCAATGTCTTCTTTCTGCAGACAAACTCTGATGGTGTACAAATAAAGGCACTGTATTTTAGTTACTTGGCTATACTCAGGAAGGTTGCCAATCATGTCGCACTGCTGCAGTCCACTGCTGGTACCAGCAAGAAACAGGTAGGAACTAATTTAGTTACTCACTCACCCATGCAGCCAAAAGCCTGAAGTTATTTGGGATAGACATAACAGCAAGTTGTGTGCAGTAGGTAATCGTCTCCATTGCAGTGAAGATGCAACAGGTATAGAGTTATCTCATTTAGGATTTAAAAAAAAATTTAAATGTCATAAATCACAAAGTATTCTCACATTAACTAAAAGGCTGTCACCAGTTACCACATTCTGTCACTGTCTGCTTGGGCCTTACATCAGTGCGCCTTGCCACAGCTTCGTACAGAAACACACTGCATTACGAAACAAGCATGCTAAAAACATCTGCGATGCGATTGTGAGAATGTGAGATGTGATCTTTATTATCTGGACACCTAGTTCCTTTATCTCTGTTTTGCATGTTTGAAGTTCTTTGTTGTACATTGTTTGAAGTCCTGTGCCACAAAATTGGCTGAAAGGGCAGTGTCTGACCCTGAAACAAGGTTCTTTAACAGGGAACGCAGAGGAAGCCTATGTTTCTTTGCAGTTAAGTCAGACAAACGACTATGATGTGGTCCGACAGGCAGTGCTAAAAGTGTATGAGTTGGTTCCAGAAGCACAGAGACAGATCAGAGAGAGTACAACCTGGAGAGACCAGCATTTGACAAATGGCTGGGAGCCAGTAATGTAAATGACTTTAAGAGACTGCGAGAGCTAATGGTGCTGTTCCTTTATACCAGATGTTTGTAAGAATTAACCTCTTTGTTGGATGTGCTCCTGTGGGAGTAGTGCTTGAGTTACCAGTTATGGGTGTTACATTTGTCTTGGGCAAGGATCTGGCTCATGATCAAATAATGGTGACTCCTCTTTTGTCTCCAATGCCTTGCAATGTTAAAGAGACCAAGGTGTTAGAGGAACAATATTCAACTGCTTTTCCAGTTTATGTAGTTTCTCGTGCACACACAAACGTGCTTACAGATGATACTTTGAACATTGAGTGTGATGCCATCACCCCATGTTTCGGACTCAGTTGATTTGGCCGCTGCAGTTTTCACTAAATGGTGTGGCTTAAACCAGATATTCAGTATTTTTTTAATTTATTTTCATTTATATAGCACCAAATCACAACAGAGTTGCCTCAAAGCACTTCACACAGGTAAGGTCTAACCTTACCAACCCCCAGAGCAACAGTGGTAAGGAAAAACTCCCTCTGAGGAAGAAACCTCAAGCAGACCAGACTCAAATGGGTGACCCTCTGCTTGGGCCATGCTACAAACATAAATTACAGAACAATTCACAGAACAATTCACGGACGAATATACAAGAAATGCTATTGGCGCACAGGACAGGAGGATCGACAACACGAATACAGCTCCCATCTCTGGATGGAGCTGCACCATAAACAGAGAGAAAAAACAGAATTAGGCATCAGAAAGACAAAAAATACTGTATAATTTGCCAGCATTAAACAAGATAAACAGAGAAGTACTAAGGTGATCGCCGGCCACTAGCCCTAAACTTCACTAAAAGACCCAGAATTTAGGTAAAGTTGAGGCCGCAGCCCGCTCCAATTACTAATAAATGAATTAAAAGAGTAAAAAGCGTAAAACAAAACTGTACCAGTATGCTAGCCATATGAAAGGGAAAATAAGTGCGTCTTAACTCTGGACTTGAAAATCTCCACAGAATCTGACTGTTTTATTGACGCAGGGAGATCATTCCATAGAACAGGAGCATGATAAGAGAAAGCTCTGTGACCCACAGACTTCTTAAACCAGATATCTGTGTTAAATCCAGATATAATAATGATTTGGTTTTATAGAGCACTTTTCAAGACACCCAAAGCATTTTACAAGTTGCATTATTCATTTACTCGCACATTCACACACACTGGTGGTGGTAAGCTACCGGTGTAGCCACAGCTGCCCTGGGGCAAACTGATGGAAGCATGGTTGCCACCTCATTCATACACAGGCAAGGTGGGTTAAGTGTCTTGCCCAAGGACACAATGGCAACATGCACATTTTTAACTGGTTTGGAGCTGGATTCGAACGGCCGACCCTAGAACAGAAGCAGCACCCACGTTGCAACTTCTAGGGAGACAGCTTCAATGAGTGAAAAAAGGAAAATATGGCAGAATTCTGTCATACTTGTGTGAAGAGAGAGAGAGAGAGCGTGAGAGTGGTTTTTGGTCACTTCACTGTGAGGAGATGGCAAGAAATACGAAAAACTTAGAAGAGAATCACTTGTGGACTGTATGGGGTTTCCACCTTTTAACAAAAACCTGAATTGACTGTCAAGTGTGGGCTGGGCCCAAGGTGGAAGCTGCTGCGGAGGACGCCGGGCAACAAACGCCATGAGTTGGCGACACACACACATACACACACCTTTCCCCCACCAACAGATACATGAGACACACATCATGTAGGTAAAGTATAGGTCACTCCCACATCTGTTCCCGTATGTAGGGAGAAAGCTCAGGTTGAAGGCAGGCTAGGTTTGCCTAGATATTGTGTTTTCTTACAGCTGCTGGAGTTTGAGTTCTTAGCAACACATCATCTTTCTCTACTTCACACAAATTGGAATTATTGTATGATTTTATAAAACACATATTCTATAAACAGCAGCCTTTGTTGACATGTGAATGTGTCATCCATGCAGGTTTGTGACATCAAGTGCAAACTGCAACATGTGTGCACGTTCCTCTATGACTGCACATAGCATGTTACATGTCAGTTTGTAAGATACACACTGCAGTACAGCATGTGTTTCTTTATTAATGTGAGTGAAGGGATATTCCTGTCTGGCACAGAGAGACACAGACGGTGTGTGGCAGCTGCTGACAGAATGTAGTTAACGTGCAATAAGGTTTCCCCAACAGTTCCACCACTCTGCAATAACCCTGCACCTTTTACGATTTCACCGTGATGTAGACGCCTGCGTCCCACAACTTGTGGTTATTTGCATTATGTTTATCCCACATAAACACAGGCGCTTTGCTGCACATGTGAGAGGGACTTAAGACATGATCCTCCAGATTAATTTGACATGACAGCTTCCAGTCATTGATTACATTTTTGTTTTGTTTTCTTCTTCCCAGGAAAAGTTTGTGAATGCCATATGTGAGAATGTTTTCCAAAAGTTTCCAGATTTTGTACAGAGATGCAAGGAAGAAGCATTTGAGGCTCTGTCAGACCCGATGTACAGTGGTAAAATGAAGGTACGCAGAAAGACAAAGTTTTAAGTCAGTTGCTTCTACAGGCTGTTTGACTTTGGGTTAACAAGGCTGTCTTACATTTTAGGTTTTGCAAAAGCTGCTCAAATTTTATATGCAAAAGAGAGATAAAGTGCTGCTCTTTTCTCTTTCAACTAAGGTAAGATTTGTGTCTTGTCTGTATATGTAGAAACCAGAATACATATGCACCTGAGTGATTTGAGGAGATGTGTTCTGTGTGAGGTGGTTGAGCAATCATCTGAGTTGTGTCCTGTAAGAAAATCCTCCAGCACTTACAGTGATATCATCTGCCAAGGATTTTAGATGGTGTCACGGTTGGAGTGTGCTCGCTGCTTTTAGAATGTTAGACCCCTTAACATATTTCAGACTCACAACAGGCCTCAACATAGCGCTCTTAACTCCATCACTATTGGAACAGATGTCTTGTTTGTAGAAAAAAAATTACAGTAGCAGGGAGGATTGTTTTTTCATAACATGGATTAATATGCAGTCCCCAGAGTGCAGATTCCAGTGGCTGCTGTCACTTGAGACATTATGATAACATTTCAAGCTTCTGGCTGCTCCGAGGTCATCTCTTCAGAGCTCAGATTTTATGTTTTGTGGAGTTAACGACTTAATGTTAGCCTTACAGTAAGCATGTACTTTTTAATTAGATGTGTTTGCATTGTATTTGTATTTCATTTCTCTCTTGAACATTTAAATATGAATGTCATCATATGCTAGATTTAGAGGGTGCTGCAATCTTACTCTGTTAAAATACTGTGATGATTTGGTATGCTTTGAAATTTTTAGCTTTTGGATGTGCTGGAGAGCTACTGTATGGCAGAGGGCCTGGACTACAGCAGACTGGATGGAACCACCAAAGCCAAAGAGAGAGTCCAGATTGTCAAAGAATTCAACAGTTCTTCTCACGTCAACCTTTGCCTGGTTTCCACTATGTTAGTTCCTTGCTGCTCTTTAAGTGTGGAAACATGCTGCTACAGTTACCTGTTGCAAGATTTTTTTTTTTTTTGAAGTAATTGTTTATGTTAAGCCTATTCTTCTGAAAACAGTTTTGTTCTTATTGTCAGGGCGGGTGGCCTTGGCCTTAATTTTGTTGGGGCAAATGTAGTCGTGCTGTTTGACCCCACCTGGAACCCTGCCAATGATCTCCAAGCTGTTGACAGGTAGGTAGACCATGTAATGGGTTTAAAAAATTTTAGAGAATTTTAGAGAGTTGTAGCTTCGATCAAATTGTTTTTCGATGGCAAATTGTTTTTCGATGATCACTAGTGCTATTATAGTGTGTGTGTGTGTGTGTGTGTGTGTGTGTGTGTGTGTGTGTGTGTGTGTGTGTGTGTGTGTGTGTGTGTGTGTGTGTGTGTGTGTGTGTGTGTGTGTGTGTGTGTGTGTGTGTGTGTGTGCATGCGCACGTTGATGTGATTTCTCAGGGCATATCGTATTGGCCAGTGCAGAGATGTGACCGTTCTCAGGCTTATCTCATTGGGGACTGTTGAGGAGATCATCTACCTAAGACAAGTTTACAAACAGGTAGTATATAATAGCAACAATAGACTCTTAAACACAATTTGGTATATGTTTGGGTGCAGAGTAGGTGTTTCTTGCCCTGCTCCTGTTTTCATGTCTACCTGCTTGCTTCGTTATTGGGGGAGCTGGAGCTATATATAAAACATTACACGTCGCTGTTGAGTTTGTGATACCATGAACTGTGCCATATTAAATTCCCACTTCTCTGTTTTTCTAATATGGAGTTCTGTATATACTGTATGTTGTGTACATACTGTGGGTAAAGCTGATATTAGTGATATGAATTTCCACTGACAAGGGGCAGGATTGCTTTCTAATTACTGATAGACACTTTCATGGTCTGTGAGCTTTTGCCCTTCTGGTTCACGGGAGGTTTCTGTCCGCCCTGAGCTCGACTTAGGTCACCTGCGTTACTGTTTCATAGGTGTCCCGCCCCAGTCAAACTCCCCACCTGCCACTGTCCACCTGCTAACAGTAATTATTAACAGTAATTAACAGTTGCCACTGGCGGCAGGAACTGTGAGACTATTCGGGACTGAGGGAACGATGAATGTAGCAATGTGCAGACATCCTGACCTCAATCCGGTTGAACATCTCTGCCATAGATCTGGAAATGACCGATGATGAAAGTGCACTGACGCTTCCCATCCAACCTGATGAAGTTTGAGAGGTGCTGCAAAGAGGAATGGGCAAAATTGCCCAATAGTAGGTGCGCCAAGCTTGTGGCGTCATATTCAAGAAGACTTGAGGCAGTAATTGCTCCCAAAGGTGGACAGGATTGTCTCGAGGCACAAATCTGGGGAAGGGTACAGAAACATTTCTGCTACTTTGAAGGTCCCAATGAGCACAGTGGCCTCCATCATCTGTAAATGGGAGAAGTTTGGATCCACCAGAACTCTTCCTAGAGCTGGCAGCCTGTCTAAACTGAGCGATCAGAGAAAAGGGTCATAATCAGGGAGGTGGACTGATGGCCACTCTGTTAGAGCTCCAGCATTCCTCTGTGGAGAGAGTAGAACCTTTGAGAAGGACAAACATCTCTGCAGCAATCCACCAATCAGGCCTGTATAGTAGAGTGGCCATACGGAAGCCACGCCTTTATAAATGGCATATGCATTGTAAATTTTGTTGAGTAAATTATACTCCGCTGGGATAACATTTGCTCCCAGTCTAAATGCAGTAAAATACACTATTATAGAGTGAAATCAGCTCTACCATCAAGTGTTTCTACTCCAATAAGAATTGATTTTACACTGTGATAGAGTTGATTTAGCACTGTGATAGAGTATATTTAACTCTATTTGGACTAGGACTAAATGTTCTCCCAGCAGAGTAAATTATACTCTGCAATATTTACTGTGTGGCAGCCTGGCTGGAGTTTTCCAAAAAGCATCTCTCAGACTATGAGAAACAAAATTATCTGGTCTGATGAGACAAAAATTGAACTCTTTGGAAAGCAGGCACCATCCCTACAGTGAAGCATGGTGGTGGCAGCATCATGCTGTGGGGATGTTTTTCAGTAGCAGGAACACTGAGACTAGTCAGGATTGGGGGAAAGATGAATGCAGCAATGTACAGAGACATCCTGGATGAAAACCTGCTCCAGTGCGCGCTTGACTTCAGACTGGGGCGACGGTTCATCTTTCAACAGGACAATGACATTAAGCACACAGCCAAGATATCAAAGGAGTGGCTTCAGGACAACTCTGTGAATGTCCTTGAGTGGCCCAGCCAGAGCCCAGACCTGAATCTGATTGAACAACTTCGGAGAGATCTGATGATGACTGTGCACCGACGCTCCCCATCCAACCTGATGGAGCTTGAGAGGTGCTGCAAAATGCCCAAAGATAGGTGCACCAAGCTTGTGGCATCATATTCAAGAAGTCTTGAGGCTGTAACTGCTGCCAAAGGTGCATCAACAAAGTTCTCTGCAAAGGGTGTGAATACTTACGTACGCGTTATTTCTTAGTTTTGTTTTTTGTTGTTTTTTTTTAATAAATTTGCACAAATTTTGAGGGAAAAAAAACTCTTTTCATGTTGTCATTATGGGGAGTTGTGATTAAAATTTGGAGGAAAAAAATTACTCCATTTTGGAATAAGGCTGTAACATAAAATGTGGAAAAAGTAAAGCGCTGTGAATACTTTCCAAATGCACTGTGACGCTTCACACAAAGATAATTTAGCTGTTGACTCTGCTCTCACTCTGTGCAAGCTTCTTTAAAACTAATATACCTTGTTTGTTTTTGTCAGCAATTGCAGAGCTCAGTGGTGGGCAAGGAGAGCTCTCGGCGATACTTTGAGGCCGTGCAAGGTGATGGAGGCCATCAGGGGGAGCTGTTTGGGATTAAGAACCTGTTCAGGCTTCAGACTCAAGGGACATGCCTTACACAAAAAATAATAGAGGTACCAAAGATGTTATGGTTTTAGTGATTTATAGATATGATCGTATTGTATCATAGAGATGTTATGGTTTTAGTGATTTATAGATAGTTTACTCTGTTATGACTAAATCAGTCAGACCAAAAGTTACTTCACACCTTGGTGCAACTTTTTGCTGCCATACTGTGTAGATTTTTCAATACCTCAGTTTATTTCTCTTCACAGAATAATGTCCTTGTCATGCTACTATGTCTTACCCATATCCACGAGCTCCTGAATGTGATAGGTTTATTTATGGTTTGATTGTAATGCAAGAGCCACATTCCACTACTCTGAAATTTTTTCTTTGTATACTATCAGCAACATAAAATGTATCCGTCTTGTACTTGATTGTGAAGCTGTTGAATTTTCAATCACGCACAGAAATATTTTTATAATGATGATTGTGTTTTTCACTTTGATGCTTCCAATTAGCGAGAAGGACAAGTGGAGGCTGGTGTCATGACGACCATCACACACACTGGTAAGGAGAAGGAAGAGGAGGCAAAGACGAAGAACGGTGGTGTGAGTAACGGTGCATTTCTTGTGGATCCAATACTTGGGGTACTCTTGTTTTCCATGCTTTGCCTTTGGTACTCACCCCCCCTCCCCCCAATTCCCATGTGAATGATGGGATATCAAACACAGGGATGTTTCTATCCATCTTTTTTTTTTTCAGAAATTTATGTTGCTATTGTGGCAGAAAAACTAACAAATAAATAAATAACCCAGATATGTTTCAGTATGTGCCAACACACATATTTTTGTCAGAATATGGCTGAATCAACTGCTTCCATGTTATACTGTCATCCTTATCAAACCTAGATGTTTTAGAAGTAGTAGTAGTAGTAGTAGTAGTACATTTGGCAGTATTTTTGGAAAACATCTGTAAGTGTCTCCATTATGCTGTGCCACAAGAGTTATGCTCCATGGATGTTTTGAGGGGTTTCTAATTTCCAATGAATTTTTTTTCTTCCCTTTGTCCATTAATCTCTGTGATGTTGTCTTAAACAGCTGTATAAAATTACCTTGTGTCCCAGTGGAAGGACCAGACCACACTGAAGTCTATCATTTGCTTTGCAGCTGTGATGCTCCTTGTCATTCTGTTCCCAGCCAAAGCTACACTGAGACTATTCTGATTCTTACTGAAATAAACAGTACTTTACGATGCCTGCCGATATGCACAGAATCACTTGAATCACGACATGTATACAAGCACTGCAAGAATAGGGCGGAGTAAACGAAATTCACCAAAGTTTTTGTGATTATGACAATGGTTAGTGGTTGATTCTGTGAAGTCCCAGTAACTGTAGTAAACGTTCTGAGTGTGTTATTTTCATGATATTACATCAAGATGGAGAGCATGTGTCAAGCTGATGTTTATTGTGATTTATTACAAACATCTGTCTGCTAATATACAATGAATTCTCAGATGGGTTGTCCATCTGAATTATGACAAGAACAAAGTAGCCTTTTGGCTCTGTGTCTGAGCCTAATATTTTCCCTGTAGTATGTACTGTATATATTAAGGGTTTTCTCACTAGTATTTTCTGTGTTCTACTTCTCGTATTGTTTTTCTGTTGTTTTCATGTCTTCTGTTGTTGTTTCTGCTGTCCTATAAAAGGAACCTGGAGGGGCTTTACATACCAATGTGCCAGCATCAGCTACTGAGTACAAAGATACCTCAAAGATCCCCATAGGAGTGCTCGACTTCAGCAGTGGGAGTGAAGTGGATGAATCAGAGCAGGCAATGAGGAGGAAGACTTTAGACCCCAATGCCGCTGACAGCACTGCGGGTGGAAACATTGCTTCTGATCCAGGCCGACTGAGTCTCCTCCAGCATGGTTTCTCCAGACTCCTCCAAAGGGTTAGAGGGAAGCCAGAGCTAGTAGAGGGTGATAGTAGTTGGGATGAGATGGACTCTTTGGAAGACAACACATCTGAAGAAGATAAAAATGGTCCAGGAAAAATGAGGTGGAAGGTTACTACAGCCTTTGACACGTGTAAGAACTCCAGTAGAGGGGCCGGTACCGTCTGTGTCCAAAAATCCAGAACAAACACCTGGGATATCTCTTCTGGTTCAGACAGAAAAGATAAGGGGAGCCGAGAGATGATTTCTGTGGTAGAAAAGAGAGATGATGGTGTAAAAGTACAGGCAAAGAAAACAGATGAGGAAAGTAATGGAAACAACTCAGTAGAGAAAAAGGAACCTAACAATTCTAAAACCGTTTCAAAAGTGCAACACTATAAAGGATATTCAGATGAATCAGAGGACTTTGGTATAGCTGCATTGACTTTGCCCAAGAAAGATGCTTTCAACTCATGTAATAGGGGAGTAGGTAGAGGAAAGGTAGACCCTATCAGGAAGAGGCACAGTGTAAGGGACAAGGCCAGGTATAAATATAGAGAAGAAATTGAAACATTCACTTCTTCAGATGATGAAAGTACACCTGCTAAGAGAGAGAGGTCTCGCAGGTGCCATATCACAACTCCACAGACAGAAAGATGCAAAGAGGAGTTGCCAAGAGATTATCAACAATCTACAGCAGTAAACAGAAGAAGTGAGAGACAGCCAGAGATGACTAAAGTGGTTTCATTTACAGGTCTGAAAGGTCAGACCTCCCCAACATCCCAAGCCAAGGGTGTAACCATCGACAGTGTGCTAGGTCAGATTGTAAGCCTGTCACTCCCATATATGTCAACAGGTTTTAAAGAAATTACTCAGTGTTTATGTATTTGTTTATATAAAGGTGGTGTGCAGGACGTGGTATATACCCACTCTAACCAACGTGTTGTGGGAGGGAGCAAAGCAGAGGAGCTAATCAGTAGGGCTGCTGTGCGAGATGTGTTTGAACGCAAGATGTACTCTCAGCTCCCAGCCAATCACCTTCTAGGCATCCAGCAGGTACATAGAACCTTATTTTTTTATTTATTTTTTTTACACACTAGTGAGGCTGTGTTTATCACAGCTCCAGTACAGGGCTATACTACATTGATTGGTAGATAAAGGATCAGTTGTCTGCCTAGATTAGACTACAGATTACTTGACTAGAGTTTGGTAGAGTGGTAAGGATTAAAAAAATGTAATGACATATTTTTGTCTCTCTCCAACCAGAGGGCCGATGAGCATTTTTGTGTGTGTTTGTGGGGGGGGGGGGGGGGTTGGTTGTGTGTTTGTTTGTTTTAGATGTGTGCATTGTTGATACACTTGTAGAAGAATATAAGTATTCATGGCGGCGAATGTTGTCACTTCCCTTTGGCAAAATGGGCTCAGTGAAGTTGGTTGGGGTAGTAACCTGCGATGGACTGGTGTCGCATCCAGAGGGAGTCTTCGAGTCTCTTCTGTTTCACACTGCAGTATCCAGGGATAAGCATTTGGTGCCAAACACGACTTCCATATGATCTGCAGCGAAATAAAAATCAAAGTAAATGCCAGAAGTATTGTTTTTTGTTTTTTTATTTGCATTTTCCATAGTGTCCCAATTTTTTTCTTCTTATTTGGACTGGAACATCTTTCATGCTAGATCACTAAATTTCTCAGTCACCTGGAAAATAGTTACATCTTTCCGCATAATCAGATTTGTAATGGGTTTTTTTTTTCCCTTTGCTGTACTTTCTGGATGCACTACACTTCTACTCATTCTTTGACACAAATATTTTTTTATCCAGTTGCCCATTGTGATTGTATTTTAGTAAATACGTATATCTAGGAGCTGCATGAGAAGATTGTAAAATTGTGACTATAAGGCTTTTTCTATGTTGTGTATCTGTTTGCTTGTCTGAATGTTTGTTGACAGATTAAATTGAGTTCACGTGAAAACCAACTGAAGCAGAAAGCCATAATTTATTTTTGTTGTTTAATTCAAATTTTAAAAAAGAGGATACGACTCGATAAGTTTATAATTCACCCCTGTTCCTTTCAGATATTAAGTACTGTATACGTACAACAGTTAATTTATAATGTTACTGAATTTTTTTGTTTTGTTATTTTTTTCAATGTATCTCAATAAATAAAAAAAAATCATACAAATTGTGATTTGATATTTATTTTAATAAAATTCTTGTTTGATTTAACCAGAGCTTCTCTGCGAGCCCACCAGACAGTCAGCAATGTCCCACTGCTGTGAGGCTGGTGAAGCCCAGTGTGGTCCAACCAGTCATCTTCACCAACAAAAGTGTACACCACAACAAATCCTCTACCATCATCATTGGAGAGACTCCACAGGCCATACGCAGGTACTCAGAGAGCAACAGGCAAGCTCAGGACGCAAGAAAAAAAATGTGAAAGGTAGCCGTTAGGACAAAGTAAATACATGGAAGGGAAGACAGAACAAAAGAATCTTATGGCAGATGTGACACAATTGGTTCTCGTGAAATGACCCATTATAACAATGTAGGTACATACAACAAAAACAAAAGGATTTGGCCAGACTAGAGTCAAAGCAGAGAACTGAGTGAAAGATTGAAGGTCTGTGTATTGGAAGGAGAATATATGTTGGGAAGAAAGAGGAGAAGAAGAATTCTTGGCATTAAAGGTCGGCACAGTTTTGGTTTTCATCGGCCCCAACTGGGCCTCAGGAATTATCCATATGTGTGTATGTGTTGTGCGCTTCGAGAGACCACCTGTGAGCTTTCCCAGCATCATACCGAAGAATACGCAGTTGTGTTGAAGCCCAGCAGGAGGTTTTTTCCCCTCCATAACCACAGCCCTCCTGGGTTTCCCAAAAATGATTGCCTGAGGACTCTGAATCTGCACTCATATATGCACACACACACATCTGAGCACGCATTTACACACACTCGGACACACACTCTCATGTGCAGGCATGCAGATCTCTCATTCGGACCTGTGTCCGGCTGCGTCACCTCCACCCACTACTTCAGCAAATACACAGACACCTTTGTAGGTCCAGTCTAGTCCTCGGAGAGGAACACTGGATCTTTGCCCAGAGGCTCACTAAGGAATGAAAATATACACGAGTTATATTGATGTCCTCTCAATTAACCTTGTTGTTTAATGGTGTAAGTCTACATGTGTGTCAGGTTTTACGGCTATGACATTTATTTATTGTTTTTCCAGGGAAAGCCACAAATGGTAATAACACATAACGCTACTTTACCACTCGTGGCTTTGAAGTATTTTTGTCCCTGACTCTGGTTAGATCAAAACTGTAATGACTTAGGAAAAATACATTATACCGCATGGCTGTCTGGATACAACTGTGTGTGGGGAGAACTATTCTCTTTCAGCTCAGCCTGATTGTCCCACAGAATATCAGATTATAGTACAGGCCTGGCTACACTGTGCTGTGGCTTATTCAATGCTGCATTTTTATGTATTTTCATGGAGCGTCCATTAACATGTGGCACATTTCTTGTGGTCTTGTATGTAGACAGCAGCTGGAGGAGATGGCAGCAAAATTCCATTTTCCCTCAGTCCATCAATTTGCAGAAGAAGTTCTAACAACAACCTCAACCAAGAGACTGGAATGGCTGCAGCAGTATTACATCCCTCTGAACCACCCTGAACTGGCCACCACAGTCACAAACAACTTCCCACAACCTCATTCAGCCCAGACCTCCTTTTCTACAACTGTCACATCCTCT
Organism: Thalassophryne amazonica; assembly: GCF_902500255.1. NCBI lineage: Eukaryota > Metazoa > Chordata > Actinopteri > Batrachoidiformes > Batrachoididae > Thalassophryne > Thalassophryne amazonica. Next base: position 72,954,349 of record NC_047107.1, read on the forward strand.
ACCTCCAAAACAACGCCTCAGACCAGTGTTGCAAAATCTCACAAGAGAACTCAAACCCCACAAAAAAACGTTTGTCGAGAAAACTCCAGGAAGAGCCCTAAATGTGGTCCAAAGACTCCACAACCCCTGAAAAAGGCTAGAATCACAAAATCACAGAACAAAATGTCAAAACCTTCACAAGGTAATGTTCTGCGCCCCCAGAAGAAGAGCTTACTAGAGGGCAATCTAGATCCTCTTTATGATGTCCTGAGCTCCAAGTCAGGCGAACAGAAGGAGGCAGTCTACAGTGCAAGAGAAGAAAAGAAGACAAAAACCTGTGGTGTCTTGTGTTCTGTTTTCGGAGCTGGGGATGGCGTTAGCCGTAGCACTTTGAAACCTGAGGAGGCTGCTGCTTTCAAGGACCAAAGAGACAGAGGTACCTCATTTTGTCCAGAACTCAGTCATCCCTCGTCTTCTTTGTCTAAACCTACAGCACAGAGAAAAGAAGAACAGCAGGAAAGCTCTTCCTGTACCTGTGGCAGTTTTCAAAAACAAAGCAGAGATCCAGACTCTCTTTCCTCTCCAGTACATGCCCCGTCTGCCTGTACTCTCACAGATCTCATAGGAGACACTACAATCCTGGATGACTTATTAAGACCCAAACCCAGAGCCTCTCCTAAAACCCCCCCTGTATCCTCTTTGGTGTCAGCAAACGCAGGCCTTGCTGTGGCGTCTCTGCGCAGTGTGACTCTGAAAACTGATTCTAGCTCGAAAGCCCACTTAAACTCTGCATCACCTTTTTCTCACACACCATGCAGACACCAGGACCCTCCAAGTACACAGGCATCAAAGGGCAGCCGCAAAGATTTCTGGGACATCTTGAATGAGGGCAATGAAGAGCACATTAACAAGCTGACTGACCCGTCACAAGTGCACAGGGTTTGTATTAACACCAGTGTGGCAGCTCGAACTAAATCTGGACAAGAGGATAGAAAGACACTTTGGAAGTCCAATGAAAACTTCTTGTGGAAGAAATGATACAAAGGAAACATTTTAGGTAAAGTTATAGTTTATTTTTCTTTGCATGAAAAGATCTGAAGAATTGCTCCATATACAGTAATTTGAATGTACAGTTTTTTTTTTTACTTCAGAGTCTTTTTACTGATTATGTTTTTGTAGTAGTTGTACTTTTAAAAAATTCTTCATTTGCATTTGTCAGAATCAAAAAATATTATTTGTTCTCTGAATTATTCCCACAATATTAACCTCTTGCAATAATAAATGCAATTCTTTCTTTCTTAATTTCTTTCTTAACTCACTTGATCACCAAGGTACGCCATGCTGATATCACTATAATTCAAAAAACTCATGTAAGAGTGTATGCACTGCCCTTGTAATGCCTTTCATATCTTTTCATAGTAAACTGTTAGTAGTAGTCTACACAAGGAAAAACTACTTAAGCAGATTTTAAACACTATAGATGTAGGACTCTTCTGTGCTTTCTGAGAAAATGCAGTTGTCATTTGTTACTGTTTCTAATTCTGAAAATAATTGACAGATTAATTTCTTATGAAAATAATTAGTAGTCATGGCCCTAGTTTGTGGAAAGTATCCAAACTGTAGCTCTACCTGATGTAATTATGTGCATAATCTAGCTCATTGTGGGCACTGGCCATTAATGTTACTGGATACCGTGAGCACAACCACAGGACTGTTGGTGGCCAAGCAGAGATCCCACCTCAAGCTTTCAACCACTTGCTGCCTCATTACAGTGTGTAGATGGTGTGGTTCACTCGCATGGGGCTGTGCATAAGTAATCCGATCGTCTGTGACTTGGCCGAGTTGAACCGCAGACATCCTTCAGACTGGAGGTTTACCTGCGATAATAGTGAAACAACGCTAAGCAGCAGAAAGCTCTGGAGGTGGAGTAACGGCACATATTTCACAGCCATTCAACCATCATTCCTTTATCCACCCTCAGTCACCGGCCACGCTTACATGACCATAATAATCAGATAACTATAATAATCTGATCGCTCACGTTTACATGCACTTCAGTAATCTGATAATTGGAAAAACCAGGTTTCCATGATTTTAGTTCATTAGTTGGATTTCTTTGGAAGTGGAGAATAGTGTTGCCAACTTGGCAACTTTCTCGCTATATCTGGAGACTTTATATATCTGATGACTTATTTTCTCAAAAGCGACCAGCAACAAATCTAGCTACTTTTCCTGGCATCTTGGAGACTTTTCTGGTGTTTGACAAGTCAAAGGTGAAAGCATGTATTGATCTACAGTCTCTGTTTTCACTGAGCGGTAGCAGGTGTGTGCTCCGCCCGCGGCAGCTGCAAAGCACAGAGTGGACGGGGATCTACAATCCTCTGCATTTAAAGCGAAAATGAATCATGCACGTGCGATGCCGCCACGGCTGATCCCACCCTGTTTTAGAGCAAGATCTAAAACAAACAAAAAAAAATTCTCACCTAAATCATTACTGCTGCAATGATCTGATCATCTAGTCCCATATGTACACCCAGCAGTATAAAAGTAGGCAATGTTTAACATTTAGGCTAAGTGGGAAAAGGTGAACGAACATGTGATGGGAGAGTGTCGTGTGATAAATTAAGAGGCTGCCAGTACGGATGTATACCTAATTATTCTCCAGACTTTGAGAAGCCCTGGCCTTGAGCAGTTACACTCAACAAAAATATAAACGCAACACTTTTGGTTTTGCTCCCATTTTGTATGAGATGAACTCAAAGATCTAAAACTTTTTCCACATACACAATATCACCATTTCCCTCAAATATTGTTCACAGACCAGTCTAAATCTGTGATAGTGAGCACTTCTCCTTTGCTGAGATAATCCATCTCACCTCACAGGTGTGCCATACCAAGATGCTGATTAGACACCATGATTAGTGCACAGGTGTGCCTTAGACTGCCCACTCTGAAAGGTGCAGTTTTATCACACAGCACAATGCCAGAGATGTCGCAAGATTTGAGGGAGCGTGCAATTGGCATGCTGACAGCAGGAATGTCAACCAGAGCTGTTGCTCGTGTATTGAATGTTCATTTCTCTACCATAAGCCGTCTCCAAAGTCGTTTCAGAGAATTTGGCAGTACATCCAACCAGCCTCACAACCGCAGACCACGTGTAACCACACCAGCCCAGGACCTCCACATCCAGCATGTTCACCTCCAAGATCGTCTGAGACCAGCCACTCCGACAGCTGCTGGAACAATCGCTTTGCATAACCAAAGAATTTTTGCACAAACTGTCAGAAACCGTCTCAGGGAAGCTCATCTGCATGCTCGTCGTCCTCATCGGGGTCTCGACCTGACTCCAGTTCGGCGTCGTAACCGACTTGAGTGGGCAAATGCTCACATTCGCTGGCGTTCGGCACGTTGGAGAGGTGTGCTCTTCACGGATGATGCGAAGGAGATGTGTTGCACTGCATGAGGCAAATGGTGGTCACACCAGATACTGACTGGTATCCCCCCCCAATAAAACAAAACTGCGCCTTTCAGAGTGGCCTTTTATTGTGGGCAGTCTAAGGCACACCTGTGCACTAATCATGGTGTCTAATCAGCATCCTGATATGGCACACCTGTGAGGTGGGATGGATTATCTCAGCAAAGGAGAAGTGCTCACTATCACAGATTTCGACTGGTTTGTGAACAATATTTGAGGGAAATGGTAATATTGTGTATGTGGAAAAAGTTTTAGATGTTTGAGTTCATCTCATACAAAATGGGAGCAAAACCAAAAGTGTTGCGTTTATATTTTTATTGAGTATATTTTATTTTAATATAAGAACAACTTTATTTATCCCAAAGGTTATTGTTTTGCCAGAGTACAGAAACAGTGAATAGTGTTTTGTTGTTGTTGTTTTTGTTTTACCAAGTACAAGAAATTTACTCTGAGAGTTAGTATTTTGAGAAATGTTGTCGTTCATTCGGCTGCTCCCGGTTTTGTTCGGGGTCGCCACAGCAGATACAGCCAGATCCGCATCGCTAATTGGCACAGGTTTTACGCCGGATGCCCTTCCTGACGCAACTCCAGTGTTACCTGGAGAAACACACATGGCCGCTGGTGTTCCAAAGAGGTCTCCCATCCAAGTACTAACCAGATCCTGCTCTGCTTAGCTTCTGAGATCTGACGGGGTCAGGCTTACACAGAGCAGATGACAAAATAAATAAACCTAGAATCAAGTTTACGTATTTGCAGTTCAAAATATTTTTAAGGTGTTTTTACTCACCTTTTTGTCTCTCCCAAGATCTTATTCTTTTTTCCTACAGCATCTGTTACAGCATCATATTATGCACATTAGACAATTACATTATTTTGTGATTTCTAGCGGCTTATTGTGACAGTCAATAGCTACTTTTCTTACTGAGGCATGGGCAACGCTCTCTGTCTCTTTTCTGTCTTTGTCTCTCTGTTTCTGTCTGTCTGTCTGTCTCTCTTTCTGTCTCTGCGTGGAGTTGATGTTCTTGTGCCCTAAGTATGATGTCATGGTTTTAGGAAACTCCACTCAGCTTAATATAATTAATGAATTAATTAGTCAATAAATTGCGTAGATCGCCAAGAAATGTGCTCTTTAGAATGTTGAAACAACACACATGCACAGATGTAAAACAATTAATTAGGGGCGCTAGCAAGCCTGCGATGGAGTAAGCTGTGTTTCTTGGAGGCTCCTGCTAATTACTGCTAAAAAGTTCCAAAAGTTAATTTTCCGTTCTACAATCGCGTATTTCTCTGTATCAAAGAAATTTGAGAGGTTGTCGTTACATCAGTCCTTTTTTTTTTTTTTCAACTGAAATGGCACACAGTTTAAGAAAATATAAGTACACCGGATCCGCTGTTTCCACGCCAGAGACCGCCTCGGGAAAAAGTGCTGAGGCTACACCGCTAACCATGCCTGCTAATCCGGCTGAAACTGCTAGCCTGGCCACGGCTCCAGACCCGGATGAAGAACAGATCATTATCAGTGATTTGAAATCCCAACTTCGTGTCACTCAAAGAGGACATTTCCGCTGTGATTAAAGAGGAACTTAGAAAGGTATTCGCGGAAGATTTTGGCGCTATAAAAGAAGAACTGCAAACGATAAGGAGCGAGATTGCTAACTGCAAGGAGACGACGAGCAGGGAAGTGGCCCAGGTGAAAACGCAGGTGAAGGATATCGAGGACGGGCTTTCTACATGGAGCGATGAAGTGTCCACCCTGCAAACTACAGTAGAGGGCCTGAAAAAGGAACTGAACGATCTGAGAGGCAAATGTGACGGACTTGAGGGGAGAATGAGGAGATGTAATATCCGCATAGTGGGGATTCAAGAATCCCCAGATTCCAGTACCACCACAGCTGTGTCCAAGTTACTGAATGAAGTGCTGAACGTGGGAAAGAATATTGTCATCGATCGCTCACACAGAACCAGCGGGCCAAGATAGCCTGGTGGAAGGCCGCAAAGCTGCATTACTACCAGGACTGCGTGGAAGTGTTACGTCGCGCTCGCACACAAGCACCACTGCATCATCAGGGAAAACCTGTTGCCATCTTCCCCGACTTCACCGCGGCAGTATCTCGGGCCCGTGCGGCCTTCACTGAGGCCCGGAAACTTCTTCATGATCAACCAGGCGTCCGGTTCGGCATCCTGTTTCCAGCTCAGCTCCGCATTACGCACAACGGGGAGGAGAAGGAGTTTGTAGATGCCGCACTCGCCATGGAGTACATCAAGAAACGTGATTAAAGTCTGAGCACCAGAGGATTTGCTACGGGAGCGACGTGATTTCACCACTTCTTAATTTGCTATACCAAGACTGAGTGACAACGCTGTAACACGGTAATATCCGTAACTTGTATTTTCTAGAGATTTCATTTACAACAGAGATGTGATTGGACGTTAAATTGACCTGCTCTGATCTTTATACCCATAAGTTGCAGTATTCCTTTTATTCATTTACAGATTTAAAATTCCCTTTACTACATAAAGTATTGTAGGTTGAATTGTAGATTTAGCGGGAGCCTTCTCTTTTCCTGGCTTGAAGTCTGCCAAATAAGCACCAGATGTGTGGATTTATATTGTGTAAGTGGTTCTGTAGTCATCATGTTCTGTTTGATGACAGAGTTCTGAAGGTGGGAGGGTTGGGGTTGTACCAGACAGGTTTATTTTATTTTTGTTTTGAGATGAATGTTTGTTTCCCTTTGTTTTTGTCACTTTTATGCATATTACAAACATGGCCTGCTTAAATACTGGTCTCTCTGTTAACATTGTAAGCTAGAACGTGAAATCTGTGAACCACCCAATTAAACGAAGCAAGGTTCTTACTCATTTATATAAACTCAAGACTGATATAGGGTTTCTTCAGGAAACATCTGCGAACCACCCAATTAAACGAAGCAAGGTTCTTACTCATTTATATAAACTCAAGACTGATATAGGGTTTCTTCAGGAAACATCTGCGAATTTCTGACCACTGTAAAATAAAAAATAGATGGGTGGGGCAAGTATTCCACTCTAAATTTAATTCTAAGGCGAGGGGGGCTGCAATTATCGTAAATAAATCATTACCTCTAGTGGTATCAAGGGTTGATGCAGATGCAGGCGGGTGTTATATTATTGCTGTAGGCCAATTGTACTGGTTCCCTCTAGTTTTGGCAAATGTTTACGCTCCTAACTGGGATGATGCAAACTTTTTCAATAATCTCTTTTCACGACTTCCAAATATGGCATCCCATAATATTATCTTTGGGGGGGATCTAAACAGTGTTTTATCAACTCTGGATCGCAGCACTCAGACGGTGGCACAAATGTCAAAATCAGCACGTGCAGTTCACTCATTCCTTGATACCTATGGGCTTGTAGATGTTTGGAGATTTAAAAATCCCACCTCAAAAAAATGCTCCTTTTTTTCTAATGTTCATAAATCTTTTTCTCGAATTGACTATATATTTTTGGACAAAAAACTTCTACCTTTAGTCAAGGACTGTGACTACAAGGCTATGGTTATCTCTGATCACTCCCCTATGGTTCTTTCTGCAGTTTCCGAATGCCCACTCTATCGGCCATGGCGATTAAACCCACTGCTGCTTGCAGATGAGGAATTCACAAACTTTATACAAACTCAAATCCAATTATTTGTTGACATAAATCAAACTCCAGATGTGTCTCACTCAACTGTTTGGAAGTCACTCAAAGCATATTTGAGGGGCCAGATAATTTCGTTCTGTGCAAAACAAAGATGCATCGCAAATGAGCGTCTCAATAAAATTGCTGATCAAATTGTTAAACTGGATCAAGCAAATACCCATTCACCTACCCTCACATTATATAAAAACAGGCTAGAGCTGCAAACAGAATATAATCTTCTATCCACAAAACAGGCTGAATTTCTTCTATATAAATCACAAAGTTGCTCATATGAACATGGAGAGAGGACAGGTAGACTATTGGCTCAACAGTTACGACAGAGAACAGCCAATCAAACCATACCAGAAATAAAAAATGATCAAGGAATTAAATGTACAGACAATCTGGAAATAAACAGTTTTTTGAAATTTTACCAAACATTGTATAGCTGCCCAACTACAGCCGACAACTCAAATTTTGACATTTGTTTCAGTAACGTTGATGTTCCTCAGCTGGAAGCAGACGCTGTAAACATGTTGGAGGAGCCATTCTCCCATGCTGAGATTGAAAAAGCGCTGAGGAGTATGCAATCAGCCAAGGCTCCGGGTCCCGACGGGTTTCCATCCGAATTCTATTAGAGGTTTGCACCTCAAATTGTCCCACTACTAAAACTCACATTTGATGAATCATTCCAAACACATTCTTTGCCCCCAACTATGAGACGAGCTGTAATTTCTCTTATTCTTAAAAAAGACAAAGACCATTTAGATTGCAGTTCATACCGCCCAATTTCATTATTGAATGTGGATACTAAAATGATTGCTAAAATCCTGGCCCTACGTTTAGAAAAAGTTATGCCGTCCATCATCTCACCCGATCAAATTGGATTTATTAAGAATAGACATTCCTACTTTAATATTAGACGTTTATTAAATGTGATTTATGATCGACCCAATAATGATACACTTGAGGCTGTAGTTTCGCTGGATGCTGAAAAAGCGTTTGACCGGGTGAGATGGGACTTTCTTTTTTATACATTACAAAAATTTGGGTTTGGTAATAATTTTATTTCATGGGTTAAGGTATTATATTCCTCTCCCCTAGCGGCAGTTCACACTAATAACAATTTATCTCAGTATTTTCAACTTCAGCGTGGGACAAGGCAGGGATGCCCGCTGTCACCACTTCTTTTCGCTCTGGTGATTGAACCGCTCGCCATTGTGTTGAGACAGCGTACTGATATTTTAGGCGTACATCGTGGGGTCACAGAACATAAGGCCTCGCTATATGCTGATGATATGCTCCTGTTTATTTCTAATCCATCCGAATGTCTTCCAAAAGTTTTAGATTTACTTGAGGACTTTGGAGCAATATCTGGGTATAAAGTGAACTATGAAAAAAGTGAAGTGATGCCACTTGGTAAAAAGACTGGGAACATGTCAGCAATATTTGCCCCTTTTAAACTTAGTTACAATAAGTTCAAATATCTAGGAATGTGGATTACACAGAATCATAAAGAGTTGTATAAATGCAATTATCAAGTGCTGCTTTCAAAGACGAAACAAGATTTTGAAAGATGGGAGTTGTTGCCCCTCTCACTCGGTGGTAGAATAAACACTATTAAAATGACAGTCTTTCCCAAATTTTTATATTTATTCCAAAGTTTACCTATTTTTCTAACAAAATCTTTTTTCACTAATATAAATCGCCTAATATCCTCTTTTATTTGGAATAAGAAACCGCCAAGACTAAAGCAAAGTGTATTACAAAAACCTCGGAGCGCGGGTGGCATGGCGCTCCCAAACTTCTTATTTTATTATTGGGCCTCCAATATCAGGGCAATGTTGCACTGGATTCAAGATAATGATGACCTACCATCATGGGCGGTATTGGAGAAAATGTCTGTTAAACATGTCATTATGGTCCTTACTTTGTACGAGATTGCCGCTTTCAAGACCTATTTCCAACTTTACATCTAACCCACTTATTATTAATTCACTCAAACTGTGGTACCAATTCAGAAGGCACTTTGAATTGTCTGAACTTTGTCTACTGGCGCCTCCTCAAAGACATTGCATGTTTCCAGCATCATTGACAAATGACGCATTCAACATATGGATGAACTGTGGAATAACCTCAGTGTACAAACTCTACAATGACAATGTCTTCAGCTCTTTTGAACAACTGGTCTTTAAATTTGGCCTACCAAGGCCACATTTTTACAGGTACCTGCAGGTTAGAAATTCCATTTCATGTAATAGGCTACAGCCTCCTTCATCCTGCCCTGCACCAACCCTTTTGGATGACATACTGTATTTAAAGGAGACCTGCATTGAAAAAAATGCAGTCAGATTTTTTGAACAAAAAATGACTTACATTTACACATGAGATCCTTCTGAATGTAGTAAAGTAAATCTGTAAGCCCAGATCTGTCATTCAACGGAGAAATCTTCATTTGAAAAGGACAAATTTACAGCTGACATTTAGCCCTCTGCAAATTGTCCCTCTCATCATGGACGCTGCCGAGACGTCACGGACAAGACCCTCTCCCAGCATGCATTGCGCCAATTGTAAATTGTGGATTTACGTCAGTTTGCATCTGCACCTTTTTCTTGTCTTATACGGAAGGATCTACTTTTTTAAAACTTCATATTGTCTTGCGCCACGTTTGGTGAGTACACATTTCTTTTATTTGTGCTTGAAAATTATTTTGGGGGACTTTTTCATACGCCCGTTTGATTGAGTGGTGTCGCAATGAAAATCTACTGTCTTTCGCCTCTGGTACCATCGCGGGATATGGAGGCGAGGCCCGCAAAGAATCCCAGTCATTAAAAATATATAAACTTCTCTCAGCGTACATGGAGCTCTGGGGCTCCAATTGCCGAGACATGCAGTGCTGTGGATTTTGCCGCAAGAAGTCTGTCCTTGCAGCAACAGGTGTACCGGCCGCTTCGCATTAAAACAGCGAGTGTAATCTCAGGACTTGTGCCAAGTGTGCTGCAGCTCCATTCAGTAGACAGAGAGGTGATGCCGGTGTTGTGCGCTGAATCTGGCACAACACCGGCTGCAAAGCAGACACGGGCTGTAGGCAGTTAACAAGCTCGTTAACGAGCCCGCAGACTTCATAAGCGCAGCGGAGGCAGAGAGCGGGAGAGGAAGAACGGCACCCGCTGTCGATGTGTTGCTGATCTTAGCACACAGATCTGTATCTCACATTCATTGCAGCTTACTTTTGGATGTTGAAACCAGGACGTGTATAAGTAACATTACTAACATAAAATCAATTTCAGTGCGGGATCGGACTGAAGGCGGAGCGTGTTGTCTTGTCCCTGACGTCATGGAAATGATGCGGCTGTACAAACTTTTCACAGAGGGCTAAATTTTAGCTGCAAATTTGTCATTTTTAAATGAAGATTTCTCCGCTGAATTACAAATTTGGGCTTACAGATTTACTTTACTGCATTCACAAGGGTCTTATAAATACATATCAGCTATTTCTTTCTGAAATCTGACCACATTTATTTCAATGCAGGTCTACTTTAAGCTAAAACCAAATGCTAAACGCGTCATAAGTACTTCATATGAACTGCTTAACAGATACAAGATGACTACATTACAGTCACTTAAATGCAAATGGGAGGAAGAGTTAACTAAACAGATTTCTGACGAGACCTGGGGAAGCATTATTGAGAGAATTTTCTCTTCATCAATTTGTCTTAGGCATATTGTGATTCAGTTCAAAGTGGTGCACCGCCTCCACTGGTCTAAAACCAGACTAAGTAAGATTAGAGTCGGGCTTGACCCTACTTGTGATCGCTGTAAGCAAGAACCTGCCTCTCTGTTGCACATGTTTTGGATTTGTTCAAAAATACAAAATTTTTGGAGCTATATATTTGATGTATTCTCCAAGATAAGTGGTAAACCACTGGCTCCTTGCCCATTTGTTGGAATCTTCGGAGTAACTAATAGTTTACGGCTCGTTGAGGCACAGGCTAATCTAGTGGCCTTCTGCACACTATTAGCCCGAAGAAGAATTTTGTTAAATTGGAAAGAGCCACAACCTCCTGTATTTGGACTTTGGGTTAAGGATGTCTTATATTACATTCAACTGGAGAAGATCAGATATACAACAAGAGGTTCAGTCCAAAAATTTTATAAAATCTGGAATCCCTTTATTACATTTTTTCAAGCGATGGAAGCAAACCAAATTGCATGAAATGTAACGGGGGAATGACATGTCTGTGTGATACATATGACATATGAATCGGTGGTATGGTTGTATTTCACTCCATTAATGTATCTTATTTCTGTGATTTAACTGTGCGGTTTTTTGTTTGTTTGTTTGTTTTATTTTTCTTCATTTTATTATTTATATATGCATATATACTATTATTATTTTATTTATTTATTTGTTTATACCATTCTTATACCTGTCTGGCATGGGGTTATATGTTGCAGGGTTTGTTTTGGGGGGGTGAGTTGTTTAGGAAAAAAAAGAAAAATGTCTGAAAAATTTTGTGTGGCGTTGTTGTAAAAATATTTCCAATAAATAAACTTTGCTTAAAAAAAACAACAACAATTAGTTAAATCAGATTAATGGTATACATGTACCGAATAAATCAAGAGTATTGGGGAGAAATCCAGGTGTGTTAATCTGATTTCTCATAATGAGATAACAGCCATTATCGGATAAAGCACATGACACATTACACATTACATGACACATTACATGACCATTCAATAATCAGATAGCAGCCAATAATCAGATAGCAACCAGATTTTTATGTGCATGTAAATGGGGGTCACTGTTTTAACCAAGATGAGTCTTTGACAGGTATATTTAAAATAGTCTATAGTTGTATGTAAAAGTTTAGGCACCCCTGATGATTTCCATGATTTTTCTTTATAAATCATTGGTTGTTTGGATCAGCAATTTCAGTTAAATATATCATAGAGCAGACAGACAATGATATTTGAGAAGTGAAATAAAGTTTATAGGATTTACAGAAAGTGTGCAATAATTCTTCAAACAAAATTAGGCAGGTGCATAAATTTGGGCACCCCAACAGAAAAAATACATCAATATTTAGTAGATCCTCCTCCTGCAGAAATAACAGCCACTAAACACTTCCTATAGCTTCCAGTGAGAGTCTGAATTCTGGCTGAAAGTATTTGGGACCATTCTTCTTTACAAAACATCTCAAGTTTGTTGGTTTCCGAGCATGGACAGGCCGCTTTAAATCACACCACAGATTTTCAATAATATTCAGGTCTGGGGACTGAGATGGCCATTCCAGAATGTTTTACTTGTTCCTCTGCATGAGTGCTTAGTACATTTTGAGCAGTGTTTAGGGTCGTTCTTTGTTGAAAGATCCAGTCCCGGCGCAACTTTGACTTCATCACTGATTCATGAACATTGTTCTCATGAATCTGCTGATATTGACTGGAAACCATGTGACCCTCAACTTTAACAAGATTCCAAACTTTTGCATACAACTCTAGCTTAGACATGTATGCACATCATTTAGGAATGGATACCTCAACTGTCTTCGACTAATATGACCCCAATGAACAACTTGGGATATGTACCAAAATCTCTATCGAACAGCCCGAAAATGACCACATTCATCTTCGTCCAGAGTGTTACTTCAAATACAGCTGTATTTTCGGGTAGCTGGGATATGTTGCTGCAAGTACTGCAAATGCAAGGGAGGAGATTGCTGTGGAAACCCGAACACTGAATGAGCATAATTGTCATATCTGGATTTTGTTGTGTTTACATGTTTGAAAAAGAAACAGCAGTGTGATGTTATAAGTTGGATTTGAATCCAATTACATTTTTTCCACAAATCTGATTGGTTAAGCGTGTGAGATTTCAGACCGTATAATATCAGGGTATCAGTTGCAAAATATTCGACTGTTTCACATTTGGATGTATTACTCCGTGCCCTGACTGGTGTTCTGACGAGATGTCATTCCTGTCAAATGTCATTTCTGTCCACCGTGCAATATATAATAATATAACAATAACAATATAGTCAGGACGCGGAACTCTCAATTTATGCGACGAGACGCCCAATTAGACAGAACAGTGGCTGCGTGTGCTGCTAGCTGTTAGTGCTGTTAGCTGAGAGTGAGAGAAAGTCGCGTACTGACGCCGCCCCCGAAATGGGTGAATTTAAGCGACCATATGAAGGTATTGATGTGGAGTATGATACAGAATTACTATTTTACATTTGATGAATTATCACGTTTGATGGATTACTCCGCACCCTGACCGCTGCTGGAGCGACGCTGCCTCAGCGCGACTTTAAGCCTTGCCGACCGAATTACCTACAGAAAAATAAACCATCCAAACGATGGAATTGAATTAGAATGGGGATAACCCCCTTGTGTCAGAAGATTTGCGGACGTTCATGCTGTTATACGGTCGCAAATAGCTGTTTTTTACGGCTCTGCATCCCCGTAAAGCTCTATTTACAACCATATAAACCAGCATGAACGGCCGCAAATCATCAGACTCAACAGGGTTATTCCTTAATTATTGGCTGTTGGGAAATTTCCCTGATAGTCTTTAAAAAAAATAAGATCTCTAGTTTTGTTTTGTATTTTTCAATGTAAATTAATATTCCATTGACAACAGTATGACTGAAAATAAAATTTCATTATATTGGTTAAATGTTCGTTTTCTGTCGATGTACGGTATTAAGTTGACCCACTTATTTTACCCATTTTATATTAAAATATCAAAAGAGAAATTTTATGACATTTAAATGTATTGGTCATTCTGAATATTTTGAATACCTTGGGAAATCTGTAGCTGCTGCAGTTTAGAAAATAGAGCTGTATTTGAAGTAGCACTTGGGACGAAAAAGGGTGTGGTCATTTTTGGGCTGTTTATCCTGGATAGAGATTTTGGCACATATCCCAAGTTCATTGGGGTCATATTAATCTAGAACAGTTGAGTTAGCCTCTCCTAGGTCCTCTACTAAATTGTGAAAGGAAAAATCGTAACAGGTGTTGGCATAATGCAATCTGCAACCTCACCACTAGAGCACACTGAATCCTGTGCACTGTAACTTGGAGTTGAAAATGAGATGTGTGCATGTGTCTGCATGCACATGTCCTGGGAGGTAAATCATGGCTGTCTGCGGACATAGACACACATCTGTCACACCTGTTTAAATCACAGAGAAAGGAGGGTTAAAAAAATAACCTTTGGCTCAGCCTCTCTGCCTCTTTTCTTCTGTTCATTCTCCACAAGAATTTCAGATCTGTATCTTTTTAGCCTGGGTGAAAGAACAGGCTTAGCTTGCTACAGACGATAGATGGGTTTAATAATTAAGTGGTTTGAAGCTAATGGATGGCAGATAGCATGGCCCAGTAGTAGAACAAGTACTCTAATCCTTCACACAACTGCAGGATTTTACTAAGCATCCGTAATGAAAAATACAGCTCCCATTAGTGAGGAGTTTTATTATATCCCACCGCGATAGGAAGTGGGCTATTATGTTGTTACGTTTGTGTTTGTCTGTGTGAACATGTTCTTGGGTGCATGATCAGTGCATCCAGAAAGAATTCACAGCGCTTCACTTTTTCCACATTTTATGTTACAGCCTTATTCCAAAATGGAGGAATTTTTTCCCTCAGACTTCTACTCACAATATCCCATAATGACCATGTGAAAAATGTTTAGATTTTTGCAAATTTATTTAAAAAAACAAAAACAAACCCCATGTACAGAAGTATTCACAGTCTTTGCCATGAAGCTCAGAAGTGAGCTCAGGTGCATCCTGTTTCCATTGATCATCCTTGAGATGTTTCTGCAGCTTAATTGGAGTACACCTGGGATAAATTCAGTTGATTGGACATGATTTGGAAAGTCACACACCTGTCTACATATAAGGTCCCACAGTTGACAGTGTATGTCAGAGCACAAATGATTTTTCTGTACACCTTCGAGACAGGATGTCTCCAGGCACAAATCTGGGGAAGGGTTACAGAAACATTTCTGCTGTTTTAAAGGGTCCAATGAGCACATTGGACTCCGTCTTCCTTAAATGGAAGAAGTCAGATCCACCAGGACTCTTCCTAGTGCTGGCATCCCGTTAAACTGAGTGATAGGGAAGAAGGGCCATAATCAGGGAGGTAACCAAGAACCTGATGGTCACTCTGTCAGAGCTCCAGCATTCCTCTGTGGAGAGAGGAGAACCTTCCAGAATGACAGCCATCTCTGCAGCAATCCACCAATCAGGCCGGTATGGTAGAGTGGCCAGATGGAAGCCACTCCTGAGTAAAAGGCACATTGGAAGCCCACCTGGAGTTTGCCAAAGGGCACCTGAAGGACTCTCAGTTCATGAGAAACAAAATTCTCTGGTCTGATGACACAAAGATTGAACACTTTGGCGTGAATGCCAGGTGTCATGTTTGGAGGAAATCAGGCACCATCCCTACAGTGAAGCGTGGTGGCAGCATCATGCTGTGGGGATGTTTTTTTCTGCAGTAGGAACTGGGAGACTAGTCAGGATTGAGGGAAAGATGAATGCAGCAATGCACAGAGACATCCTGGATGAAAACCTGCTCCAGAGCGCTCTTGACCTCAGACTGGGGCGACGGTTCATCTTTCAACAGGACAATGACCCTAAGCACACAGCCAAGATATCAAAGGAGTGACTTCAGGACAACTCGGTGAATGTCCTTGAGTGGCCCAGCCAGAGTCCACAACTGAAACAGCTTGAACATCTCTGGAGAGATCTGAAAATAGCTATGCGCCGACACGCCGCATCCAACCTGATTGAGCTTGAGAGGTGCTGCAAAGAGGAATGGGCAAAACAGCACCAAGCTTGTGGCATCTTATTCAAGAAGACCTGAAGCTGTAATTGTTGTCAAAGGTGCATCAACAAAGTACTCTGCAAAGGTTGTGAATACTTTATGTACATGTGATTTGTTAGGTTTTTTATTTTTAATAAATTTGAAAAAAATTTTAAAAACATTTTCATTTTGTCATTATGGGGTTTTGTGAATAGACAAAAATTAATTTGCTTCATTTTGGTATAAGGCTGTAATAAAATATGGAAAACGTGAAGTGCTGTGAATACTTTCCAGATGCACTGTAATGCCATAACAATAAATGGTAGATACTTGATACTGTTGTCATTTTGATCCTTCGATTTTAGTGTTATTGGTGAATGTAGTGGACTATTACTTACGATTAAGTGATTTTTATATTAATAAAATAAATCGTGTGTGTGTGTGTGTGTGTATATATATATATATATATATATATATATATATATATATATATATATATATATATATATATATATATATGTGTGTGTGTGTATATGAGAGAGAGACTGTCCCACTCTCCTTGACAGTACGCTCTTTATCAAATGAACATGAAAACTACCAGCAGGGATTTTGCTGTTAGTGTTCCGTTTGTTAGGGTCAGGGTCTGTTTACATTACTGCCAGTATAACCTGGGTGTCTTTTACTAATCTGAACAGTCTCACATACACGTGCTGGTTTGGTGGGTTTATTTGTAGAAGTCCTCCGACACCTCCTTTGGTTTGATCCATAAAAATCTGTGCTTGGTGTGCTGACCTGGAGCCTTGTTGGGCCCCCAGTCACCTTTAGCTCAGGTTCCCACATTGAATGTGCAAAGACAGTGTGCTGATGAGAAGACTAGTGAAATCCAGCTCTGTTACAGATGAAAATTTTAATAACATCCCATAAACTGTGCACTCTTGGTGTGTAATCCACCCTCAGGGCAATACTTCATTGAGCTCAGTATGGAACTGGGCATCAGAGGTGTTTATGAGGCTGCAGGATAAATAGTTTTCATCTACATCCTGTTATGAGAAATTTTTATGTGACTCAGCAAGAAAAAAAAACTGCAGTGGAGGGGACCATAGAGTCCTCCTGTTGTTACGGTAACAGGCTGAGGAGGTCTCTCAATGTGAAAAAAGGAGAAATCTTCCCCCTTCATTTGGAAATTACACAGCATTTAGCCCTCATTCCTATCCAGTTACCCAAGCAACAGTTAACTATAATTTGGGTTAATTCACTGGCTCCTGGGCCCTTCCGTTCCCTATTGTTCCCCGTCATAAAAGAGACATAACACAGACACACACAAAGTTTCTATCACACACAGGCTTTCTCAGTTAAGCACAATGAACCCTAATCCTTGTTTTATTTCCCCTCAATATGGTTGGAAGTAGAAAGTGTGAATATCAGCACTGTGCAAAAACAGCATCTTTTATTTCCCCACACCTAAATGCAACACTGATTGGAATTCAAGACCCAGTTGTTGAAATATCACTTTTGCGTTTTTGCACAGAAAGCACTTGTCCTCTCTAAACTTCTCCTGTGTTCAAGGTGTGAATGAGGGCAGTCCTTTGCCGTTTCAGGACAAAATGGAATGGAAAAGTGATTTTCTGTGGGGTAAATATTGAGGGAGATATAAATGTCCAGACGACAGGCTCGTCTCTGCATCTGTGTTGCTCTGCCAAAGGCCTGTGTGTCACTTGATCCATTGTTTAACGTAGCAGAGAGGTCTTGGTAAGCAAGCGGCTGCCTCCCTTCTCCAGCTGCAGCCTCTCCACTGTTTATGTTTGCACGGCCCCTTCGCCTTGAAGTGAGCCTACACAAGCACAGCCTGCCATATGCGAGCACTGAGCCGTTGCAGAAGTCTCTGGCCTTTTTGGCCTTTTCAGTCTATCCCTCAGAACGTTTCCCCGCCATAGCCTGTCCCTGATAGCATGCTCTTGTGGAGAAGACAGAATTATGTTATGGAGTTGCACAGATCTGTTTGTGAGGAGAAAAGGGGCCAGGATTTAACTTCTCAATGTAAAACCTGAGCAAGCAAACATTTTCAGGCATATGTCTGCCTTAAACTTTAGTTAACTTTAGTTTCGGGGTTCATCTTTTAACAATAGCATGTTAATTGTTGCAGTATTGATTTACAACACAAGCACCATCACAGGCCAAACAGCTAATTAATGTAATGGAACGAAGCAAGCTAACACGACTCGAATTGTTGCCACCGAACATTTAGTGAGGAAACATCACTAAACGTAAATAAAATTATTTAAGCTCACCTATTATACAGTTAGCTGCTTACCTTAGCTTCATAGCCACCCAACATCACTGCTGTCCACTGGATCAATGGAAGTGTGACCAAGTGACATATCTTTGTGGTCACGGTGGTAGTACCTATTTGCAACTGAGTGGACTGTGACAATGCAGATAAAGTGTCTTGTCCGTGGGCACAGACAGGTAGCCTGAAGTACAGTCCTGGAATCAAGTCTCGGTCCATAGGTTGGTAGTTGAACTCCTATCCCACAGAGTTACCAACTATCTAACTTAGTGATGTCCAAAGACATTTCAGAAAGGGCCAAGAGGGTGCAGATTTTTTTTGCAACCACTGACCCACACAAGGTGGTTTCAATGATAAACTTATCTCATCTGCCTCAAGTGATGTTAATCAATGACATAACCCAGTTGAGTCAGTGGTTGCAAAGAAAACCTGCATCTTCTTGGCCCTTTCTGGGATGTCTTTGGACACCACTGGTCTACGTGTATGCCAAAGTGTCCTTGATAGGGACGTTAAACTCCAACGTATTCTAAGCCCCAAGGAATACTGTACTCTCATGTTGGGTCGACAGTTTTGCCTTGAGTATTGTTTGAAGATTGAGTTTTTGTACTGAAGTTGTAGTAACTTGAATGCTGTTTAGTTGAAACACCAGGCAGTTGTTCAGACAGTGCTGATCTTGAGCTGCTATTTCTTGGTCAAATTCTGATATACATGTAAAAATAGGCTGTCCCTGTGCTCTTACTCAGCACAAAATCATTGCAGACCCAGGATACGGTGTATCTGGAAAGTATTCATAGAACTTCCCCTTTCCACAGTTTATGTTACAGCCTTATTCCCTCAAAATTCTACTCACAACACCCCATAATGACAACATGAAAAAAGTTTGTTTTTCATATTGATTAAAAAAAAATACAATACAATGTACACAAGTATTCACACCCTTTTCCCAATACTTTGTTGATGCACCTTGGGCAGCAATTACAGCCTCAGGTCTTTCTAAATGTGATGCCACAAGCTCCACACACCTATCTTTGGACAGTTTTGCCCATTCCTCTTTGCAGCAGCTCTCAAGCTCCATCAGGTTGCACAGCCATTTTCAGAGATGTTCAGTCAGATTCAAGTCTGGGCTCTGGCTGGGCCACTCAAGGACATTCACAGAGTTGTCTTGAAGCCACTCCTTTGATATCTTGACTGTGCGGTTAGAGGGATTGTCCTGCTGAAACATGAACCACTCCTGACCAGTCTGAGGTCAGGAGCACTCTGGAGCAAGTTTTTATCCAGGATGTCTCTGTACATTGCTGCATTCATAGTCTCCCAGTTTCTGCTGTGAAAAACATCTCCACAGCATGATGCTGCCACCACCATGCTTCACTGTAGGGATGGTGCCTGGTTTCCTCCCAACATGACACCTGGCATTCACACTAAAGAATTCAATTTTTTGTCTCATCAGACCAGAGAATTTTGTTTCTTATAGTATGAGAGTCCTTCAGGTGCCTTTTGGCAAACTCCAGGCGGGCTGCCATGTGCCTTTTACTAAGGAGAGTCTCCTGTCTGGCCACTCTACCATACAGGCCTGATTGGTGGATTTCTGCAGAGATGTTTGTCCTTCTCGAAGGTTCTACTCTCTCCACAGAGGAATGCTGGAGCTCTAACAGAGTGACCATCAGGTTGTTGGTCACCTCCCTGACTAAGGCCCTTCTCCCACTATCAATCAGTTTAGACGGGCAGCCAGGTCCATTTATGCATCATGGAGATTACTGTGCTCATTGGGACCTTCAAAGCAGCAGCAATGTTTCTGTACCCTTCCCCAGATTTGTTCTTTGAGACAATCCTGTCTCAGAGGTCTACAGACAATTCCTTTGACTTCATGTTTGGTTTGTGCTCTGACATGCACTGTCAACTGTGGGACCTTATATGTAGACAGGTGTGTGTTGTGGCCAAGCCGTGGACAACCACATTGGACCCAACAAATGCGGGAAGCTGAGCGGGAGTAAAAGGAGTAACAATTTGTTGAAATAATGAGCACAGGAATAAACAGAATTTTGAAATGGGAGGAGGTCAATGGAATCACAAAGCACGGGCTAGAGCAGGTCTGGAAACTGGAACCAGGTGGCCACCCACGGAGCTGACTGGCAGTTGAAATAGTCTGGGGTAGACATGGGCCGATAACCGGTTTCATGGTATACCGAGGTATCAAAAAGCCACAGTATCAAAACCACTAAAATTTTCCGTTATACCATCCCTACGGTATGAGCGGTTTATGAGAATTCTTGACAGGCAGAGCAGAGGCAGCCGCTGCCGCCCTTCCCCCTGGCGTGCACCTCTGTCTCTGTTTACAAACAGGCAGCTAACGTTAGCTAGCTCTGCATCATGGCTGAAGGAGGCGAAGCCTGCACTGAACTTTTCCCTCCGTCTAAAAGGACCGAGTCAGCTTTTTCATTTTATTTTCCGGGGAATAGCCCTTCAAGCCAAAAACGGTGGCAACAAAGCATCGTAGCTATGGCCTGTGTCGGCCTCGGAGTGATTCAAGATACCCACAAAGGATTTCATGGAAGGAGCAAACTTTATCCCATCCTGGAAACCACTGAGAATTACAAGCAGTGGACTCGAGTTGTGCTTGTGATCGACGCAATTTCGCCCAAAAACGTCAAGAAAGACAAATACATCTATTCCAAGCACTTTGTTGGTGAAGCTGGGCCAGTATTGAGCATCTGGAGTTCCAGACATTATTCCAGCCACGTTTCTCCCTAAGCAAGTAAGTCATATTTCCCACAGGGCAGATGTCTAAAAGAGTGACTATTATTTTGGTGTTTTCACTAAATTTATCAGTGGTATAGTGCTCGTAGGGGTAGACATCGCATCAATTAGTGCACCTGAATCATGCGCGCTTCATATGCAAATAGCCATAATGTTGTTAAAGCACATTTTAAAGCTATACATAATACCGTGAAACCCTAAAACCGGGTCATGCCTAGTCTGGGGAACAAAGAAGGAGAGCTTACTTGTTCTAAGACTGGAGAACATACAGACATGGAAATATTCTGAAAGATACAAGGGTCAGATACCGCTAAGGACAGCGGAGTTTCTGGCGAATGTGAAGTGGATGAACCAGGGTATAAATACAGGTGGCGATGACTGTGCACAGGTGTAGACCGTCAGCTCCATGGAGTGGTGGCTGCAGGAAACAGAAAGGGAGTGGGAGCAACACACCAAGGCAGCACAACAGTGTGTGCCTTTCCAAATCATGGCTAGTCAACTGAATTTACCCCAGGTGGACTCCAATGGGGCAGCCCAGTCTAGTTTGAACACCTGCATGACATTGCGGGATTTGACCACTTACGGGGACAGCGTGCCATTGCACAACACAAACAGCATTACTTCACATGGAAAGTTGGTATACTATTTTGTTTTCGGCTGCAATCACCAAATCAGTCGCGAAACTGCAGTTTTTTCGGTTCCCAGTGCAGAAGGGAAGACAAGGCATATGGGAGAGGTCGTGCTGGGAGGTTTTAGCCTACATATTTTGACAGAGTAGCCACAGTCTCTCGCCTGCACAAATACCTCAACATGTTTGAGCTCCAGGTCATAAAGAAACTGCGGCGCATGTCCACTTTCCACCGCATTGTCACTGTTTCTGTGCATTTTCACTTTGTTTGCTGTGTAATTTGCCCAAAAACTCAGAGAAAGTGCCATGTTTCTGATGGAGTAATACGGGGTTGTGGGTTTATTGCATCATATATGTGTGATATTTTAACCCTTTAGCGCCCACCCTCAAATGACACTGCACTGCCAATTAAGCTGCAAAAACATCTCAAGGATGATCAGTGGAAACAGGGTACACCTGAGCTCAATTTTTGAGTTTCATGGCAAAGGCTGTGAATACTTATGTATGTGTGATTTCTTAGTTGTTGTTTTATATGTATAAATTGGTAAAAATCTAAAAAAAAAAAAACCTTTTTTCACATTGTGATTATGGGGTATTGTGTGTAGAATTTTGAGGGGAAAAATTAATTTACTCCTTTTTGGAATAAGGCTGTAACATAACAAAATGTGGAAAAGGTGAAGCTCTGTGAATATTTTCCAGATGCACTGGATTTGAGATATTAGATAATCTCACAACCTTCTTGTGAGTTCAGGGGCCCTGACTTTGACCCACTTTTTCTAATATCAGGGAGGACTCAAATGTCAGTATGAGCCTGACCACCTGTTGCTTTACTCCTAATCTGGTGGGTGTTACTGGGCCTTCTTGAGGACAGATCTCTTGTTAAGACCATGTGGTCAGGTCTGGGAGCATATAAATCCACCCCACCACAGAAGCGTCATTCCCACCTCTTGAAAGTAACCATCTACAGTTGTATGTTATAAGTTTGGGCACCCCTGATGATTTCCATGATTTTCCTTTATAAATCATTGGTTGTTTGGATCAGCAATTTCAGTTAAATATGTCATATAACAGACACACACAGTGATATTTGAGAAGTGAAATGAAGTTTATAGGATTTACAAAAGGTGTGCAAGAATTCTTTAAACAAAATTAGGCAGGTGCATAAATTTGGGCACCCAACAGAAAACATACATCATTATTTAGTAGATCCTCCTCTTGCAGAAATAACAGCCTCTAAACGCTTCCTATAGCTTCCAAAGAGAGTCTGGATTCTAGTTGAAGGTATTTTGGACCATTCTTCTTTACAAAACATCTCAGGTTTGTTGATTTCTGAGCATGGACAGGCCGCTTAAAATCACACCATAGATTTTCAATAATATTCAGGTCTGGAGACTGAGATGGCCATTCCAGAACGTTGTACTTGTTCCTCTGCATGAAAGCCTTAGTAGATTCTGAGCAGTGTTTAAGGTCGTCTTGTAGAAAGATCCAGCTCCGGCGCAACATCAACTTTGTCACTGATTCATGAACATTCTTCTCAAGAATCTGCTAATATTGACTGGAATCCACATGACCCTCAACTTTAACAAGATTCCCAGTACCTGCACTGGCCACACAGCATGATGGAACCACCTCCATATTTTACTGTAGGTAGCAACTGTTTTTCTTGGAGTGCTGTGTTCTTTTTCAGCTATGCATACCACCCGTTATGTCCAAATAACTTAATTTTAGTTTCACCAGTCCACAGCACCTTATCCCAAAATGAAGCTGGCTTGTCCAAATGTGCTTTAGCATACCTCAAGCGACTCTGTTTGTGGTGTGTACGCAGAAAAGGCTTCCTCTGCATTACAGCATCAAACAGCATCTCTTTGTGCAAAGTGCACTGTATAGTTGAATGATGCACAGAGAGACTATCTGCAGCAAGATCATATTGTAGGTCTTAGTGTATTAGTGAGAGTGAGTCTTTATGTGTGCAGGAACAAAGTTTCAGAGGATGTGGCAGTAATTATATTGCAGAAATATGTCAGCATGTGTAAATGTTCAAATATTTATACTGGTGTGTTACACAGAGCAGCACAGCCGTTTTGGGAGATGAAAAACGTTCAGAATGAGCCCCTACGGAGTCTAAACCACCCAATTCACTTAAATATAGTTCTGAATTCTTAAAGAAAAAAGAAAAGAAAATTATGTTTTGATTCAGCACTTGCAATGTTCAGTTGGATTTTCTCTTCCACAAGTTCATCTGTTAAACTCCACCTCCTGGATCGACCTGGAAAATGGTTTTGGTGGGGTGGAAGTGAGTGATCCTGACCTTGGATCCTGGGTGGGCTGCAGTGGCTGTGTGCTTGTCTTGGCTCATCCTTCAGCTCTTTCATTTACTGAAATAACAAGCAGCCAGTGTCTTCAGAGGTGAGAGGACTCACAGAGGAAGCATCCTCAAAGGGAGCACCTCGTGCTTCACGCACACATTGCACAAAGAGTCCGTGACTGGAACCGCGACCACCCACGTAAGCTGCAACCTGACTTTCCGGCAACCTCATCTTTTAATGAATCTCTCATCTGCAGCAGGCGCTCAACATGTTGAAGCCGCTTTTATGTCATGTTTTCCCTGAAATGCGGTGGATTAGTGGATAGCACTGTTGCCTCACAGCAAGAAGGTCATGGGATCGATTCCCACCTGTGGCCTTTCTGTGTGGAGTTTGCACGTTCTCCCCGTGTTTGCGTGGGTTCTCTCCAGGTGCTCCGGCTTCCTCCCACATCCAGAGACATGCAGGTTAGGTGGATTGGAAACTTCAAATTGTTCCATAGGTGTGTGAATGTGTTTGTTTGTCTATATGTGGCCCTGTGACAGACTGGCGTCCCTGTCCAGGGTGTACCCCGTTTCACATCCTATGACTGTTTGGATAGGCTCCAGTCCCCCCTGTGACCCTTATATGGAGTAAGCTGTTGAAGATGAGTGAGTGAGTGCCCTGAAATGTGTGTGTTGGTGGTAAAGGTATTACGTGATGAATGTCAGTACAGTGGCCTCACAATGGAAATAAATGTAGCATCTTGTCTTTAGATATCCTGCTATTATGAAAGTAATAACAACTTAACATTTAATATCAAAGCAGCTTTGAAAAAGTAACTTAATAGGCGTTTGTGCCATAAGATTGCCGAGCACCTGGGGTAAGGAAAGTCCCAGCTCTTTTAAAAACTTGGTAAACGACGTTTGATTTCAGCAGCACCTGACAGAACAGCAGTGAAGGATGTGAACGAAAGAACATTTTAACACCTCCTGGAAAATCCCACAAGTCTCATTACGTGTATTCATAACAGTGTTGTGAATAAATGCTCCAGTAGTTCTTTGCGTTGTTACTAAACTAAAGATTGTATTGTGTAATGTTGTTTGTTTTGGCACTTTTAAAGGTGAAGTTTGGTATTTTTTCAAACTATGTTTCGAGGACTCTCAAGTAAAAAGTAAAGTCCTTATAGGCCCGTCAGGTTGGTGCTTATCTGTGGTTTGTGTGGTGTGAAGCAGACCAGGCTCCGTGCCTCCCCCTGGACGGGACTACAGTCCATCGCAGGTTACTTCCCAGTCAAGGCCAGTACCTGTTTTTCAGCAGGGTGGACTGAGATGATGCAGATTAAGTGTCTTGTCCAGGGACACAGGCAGCACGAGAAGGATTTGAACCCATATTGACAGTCCAGCATCTACTGAGCTACTTTCTTTCTATAGTAGAGAAGCTTGAATCTTCGACTGGACTGGGTTGCTTGACGCGAGTACGTTTTGCTTCAAATCGCAGAAGCTTCCTCAAGCTAAAATTCTTGCTCTGGTAGTCTGACTTCTGTCTTGACCCTTGTAGAGAAGAACGACCCTTGTAGAGAAGTTCTTCTGTGGGCAACAGTGCTAACCACTAAGTCACCATGCTGCCCTTGACCAACACAAACAGAAATTTAAAAAAAAATCTATGACACTATTTTGCTGTAATAGATTTTGCACATTTTATAATGGCACTTACTTGATGTTTACATAGGACATATTTCTATTTTGATTTCATTTGTAATTATTATACGCTGTATGTTTAATTTGTTGTCCACTACATATAGGCTTAGAGTTCCTTGTTGCCATGTTGCATGGTGATCTTTGCACTGCATCAAGTGATCTTTATATCGCTGCACTCATTTGTTGCCTGTTTATGCCTGAAGTACAGTAGTGTTCAGAATAATAGTAGTGCTATGTGACTAAAAACATTAATCCAGGTTTTGAGTATATTATTGTTACATGGGAAACAAGGTACCAGTAGATTCAGTAGATTCTCACAAATCCAACAAGACCAAGCATTCATGATATGCACACTCTTAAGGCTATGAAATTGAGCTATTAGTAAAAAAAAAAAAAAAAAAGTAGAAAAGGAGGTGTTCACAATAATAGTAGCATCTGCTGTTGACGCTACAAACTCAAAACTATTATGTTCAAACTGCTTTTTTTATCAATCCTGTAAATCACTAAATTAGTATTTAGTTGTATAACCACAGTTGTTCATGATTTCTTCACATCTGCGAGGCATTAATTTTGTTGGAACCAAGATTTTGCTTGTTTACTAGTGTGCTTGGGGTCATTGTCTTGTTGAAACACCCATTTCAACCTCTTCAAGTATTTTGACATATCCAAACTGATCCATGATACCTGGTATGCGATATATAGGCCCAACACCATAGTAGGAGAAACATGCCCATATCATGATGCTTGCACCACCATGCTTCACTGTCTTCACTGTGAACTGTGGCTTGAATTCAAAGTTTGGGGGTCGTCTCACAAACTGTCTGCGGCCCTTGGACCCAAAAAGAACAATTTTACTCTCATCAGTCCACAAAATATTCCTCCATTTCTCTTTCTCATTTCTCTTTGCCATTCTGGTTATTCTTCTATCCATTTTTATGGTTGTTTTCCGTTTTCTTCCATGTGTCTCTGGGTTTTTTTTTGTCCATTTTAAAGCATTCGAGATCATTGTAGATGAACAGCCTATATTTTTTTGCACCTGCATATAAGTTTTCCCCTCTCCAATCAACTTTTAATCAAACTACACTGTTCTTCTGAACAGTGTCTTGAACGTCCCATTTTCCTCAGGCTTTCAAAGAGAAAGGCATGTTCAACAGGTGCTGGCTTCATCCATAGGGGAAATCAACATTTCGCTACTTGATTAATAAACCTTGACCATCTTTTTGTTGTTATTGTTTTGCACAATCTGATCTTTTTGCATAGTGTGAACATGCTGAGTACGATTTGTAACTTGTGATTGTTCACCTAAATCTACTGTACTTACTGATTGTCTTTATTTGGTAGCAGGGTACCAGAATATAAAACTGTTTTAATTTTCTTGAAACTCGATGGAGAGATATGGTGTGGGCCAGGGTGGAATCAAGGATGTTTTTTTAGATCAGGATACAAAGGTGGGTCAAGGATTATTTATTTAGTTGTTTATTTCTCATTAGTTAATGTTGCAAGATAGGCAACATTTTTGAAGGTTGGTCTCTGGCACAGTTGGTCAGAACAGATACAGGTAACTTACAAACTAAACAGCACAGGTGAAAAAGAAAAATAAATCTGATAGGAGGAGAGAGAGCAAGCGAGAGAAACCTTCCACCTATCTGGTACTGTGGACATAGTCTTATTTGCTAGGAATGTGTTGGTGAATCACAATAAGATTTTTTAAAATTATATTTACAAGGTCCACATACATATATATTTGATTTAGGGTTACTTTTAGTATGAGAAGTTTCCTGATTTGAGAAGAAGAAAAAACTTTCAGCAGCTGAACAACTTGAACACACTTCATCAAGGAGACACACAGTTACTGACTCAGTATCACAGATCTCATTTTTGCTTGTTTGTGGCTTATTTTTATAGTTGATCCTTCCTTTATGAGAACTGTGACTTGTGTTGTTTGGTATTTGTTTCTTAGTGTGAAAATGCTTTTCTTTAAAATACATAACTAAATTATACTGCAAAGTATTTCTCCTCTACCTTTGCTATACTTAAAGTGTGACTTTATGTGCAAATACTGACAAACCACAGACCATAATCCATATCATCTCAAAGGGAATGTTTTGCAAGGGATGGATTACAAATCTGTTCTGTAGCTGCAGAGCCATTTGTCAAACATGTAGTGCCCTCTAGTGGTCATACTGCATGTTACAATTATAAAATATTGAAAACTACACAACTCTTACCTGCTAAAGGTCGAAACAGCAATCAGTGTGTGTGTGTATGGGGGGGGGGGTGTTGTTTATAATAGTAGAGTTGATGTACATGTCACAGTGATCACTTTGGGGGGGGGGGGGGGGGGGGGGGAATCAGAAACAAAGTGTATTTTATTTTATTGTTCCATGGATTTGTTTTTGTCCAGGTTTTTTTGTTGTTTTTTTTTACAGTTACACTAAATGGTTATTGATGTTTTCTGAGATCATTTATTCTCTGGCTGCAAACTGCCCCCAGTTTAATTGTAGTTAATAAGTCCAGTGATAGCAGTCATTTTAAACTAACTAAACAAACACTTGTCTATCCTGTCCCACTTTAGACAGCAAAAATGTAGATGTCGTTTCTTAGTGATGACCTTTTAAGCATCAGATGAATTCCAAAAGTAACTTGTTTTGCATGCCACCTGCAGGATGGATTATATCAAATTAGAAAATGCTGCCTGTTCATGTGAAACTAGCAACCACCTTCATGTGATTTACATGAACATTCCGCTGGCAAACTAGCAACTACCTTCATGCGATCGCCAGCTAGCAACCACCTTTACATGAACATTCAGCTGGCAAACTGGCAGCCACCTTCATGTGATCGCCAGCTAGTGACCACCTTTACATGAACATTCAGTTGGCAAACTGGCAGCCACCTTCATGTGATTGCCAGCTAGCAACCACCTTCATGCGATCGCCAGTTAGCAACCACCTTCATGCGATCACCAGCTAGCAACCACCTTTACATGAACATTCCGCTGGCAAACTGGCAGCCACCTTCATGTGATCGCCAGCTAGCGACCACCTTTACATGAACATTCCGCTGGCAAACTAGCAACCACCTTCATGCGATCGCCAGCTAGTGACCACCTTTACATGAACATTCAGCTGGCAAACTGGCAGCCACCTTCATGTGATTGCCAGCTAGCAACCACAACATTCAGCTGGCAAACTAGCAGCCATCTTCATGCGATCGCCAGTTAGCAACCACCTTCATGCGATCACCAGCTAGCAACCACCTTCACATGAACATTCAGCTGGCAAACTGGCAGCCACCTTCATGTGATTGCCAGCTAGCAACCACAACATTCAGCTGGAAAACTAGCAGCCATCTTCATGCGATCGCCAGTTAGCAACCACCTTCATGCAATCACCAGCTAGCAACCACCTTTACATGAACATTCCGCTGGCAAACTGGCAGCCACCTTCATGTGATCGCCAGCTAGCGACCACCTTTACATGAACATTCAGCTGGCAAACTGGCAGCCACCTTCATGTGATCGCCAGCTAGCAACCACCTTTACATGAACATTCAAATGGCAAACTATCAACCACCTTCATGTGATCGCCAGCTAGTAACTGCCTTCTCGTGAGCATTAGTGAACAGCTACAGCAACCACCTTCACTTGAGCATCAGAAAACAAATGGGAAGCCACCTTCATATGATCATCATCAAACTAGCAACCACCTGGAGAAACACATCGTCTTGACTGCAAATTAATAAATGGCAAATTCAACACTTTTCAGAACCTCTTAGAACCTTTATAAAATTTGTGTTTCAAAACACTGTTCAGAGTCAAAAGGAAGATATTGCATGCTTTGCTAAAGGGGGCTCATTACATTACCAGCTCTTTCAAAATGAATGTTTCATGTTTCATTTGATTGTCCCCCTCTGATTTTGAAACATAATAAAGCACAAGTGAGCTATAGGATTGCAGTATTTTGATTCATAAACATATGCTGCTTGTACATACTGTATTTCTGCTGAATCTCGGTCATACTCCTTCATTTATTGCCACCATGCGGTCTATTTATTTGTCTTTCTACCTTTTGAAAGTAACACAAACTCGCATCATTTCACCTTTATTTGAATTAGTGGAACTGTATTTAATTTAATTAAGTTATTAAAAAATGTATTTTTTGTAACTGAATAATTACTGGCAGCTGTTGTTTGTGTTGCCATGTACTTGGCAACACACCTGCATTCATTCATTCGTTCATTCATTCATTCATTCATTTTCTAAATTTGCTTTGTCCAGTCAAGGGCCACAGGAGACTTTGTTTTAATTTTATTGACACAGGATTTGTAACGTGATAATTGATGATTACATTTTTTTGACACATTGGAAATGGGTGATTCTTTAACTACGGGCACTATTGGCCTTGTAAATGTAATTTCCACCACACCATTGCCTTACAATATAAAGCACCTTGGGCAACTGTTTGTTGTGATTTGGGCGCTATAGACATGTGCTCTGATGTCACTGTTTATCTCCATAGAAACTACCCAAACAATCTTTCATACAAACTGTTTAAAGGGACATTACAGTGTTGTGGTGGAAATTACGGCAATAGTGTGGGACAACTACATTTTGTTTAAAAAAATCAACAGTTGTATGACATTGAATACCCCAATTATGTTTTGATTATTTTACTGATATTTTATTCAGAGATATTTTAAAACATTAGAAAAAATGTTTTTTTACCATTCATTTGTATCATTGAAGATCAAAAGTCTGGGTGTGGGACAAGCACAAAACGGCAATATTTGCATATAATGATGCTGAAAAAAGGTGAAAAAGTCATCATAGACTACTAGAACAAATTTCTTAAAATACTTTCATTGTAAAGATAACTATAAAAGTGTGAAATTTCCCCTTTTTTCTGTTTTTCATACAATATGATCAAAGGACATAATAAGTGCCCGTAGTCTAAGAATCACCCAAATATATTAAACATCAAAATTACTCATACTATAGCAAAACATTAGCTAATAAAATAATAATAATACATTAATAAACAACAGATAAACAAACATCATTATGAACATTGCATTCAAACATTCTGAAAGCTGCAATCAGAATACCTCAGAGAGAAAATATTTAGTTAGTTTTAAGACTTCTTTGGGTTTGTCCAACAACTCGACCAGGCATGGATCATCTCAACTCGGGGTCATTCTGACCTTTATCAATCTCAAGTCACTGTTCCTTTTCCCATCGCTATCTTACACAGGGAGGATTGTTTATCACGACTGTGGAAACAGCCAAACTTACCCCGTGAGTGTTGACTGCGTGTACAAGTTAGGAAACACAATTTAAGCAACAAGGACGGACTCCAATTGTTCTCACCAACCACGAGACCAAGAACATGGTTTATACTAAGTACACTAAGGTAGTCCTATGGAGGGGGTCCATCTGCATCACTAAAGACCGACACAATCCTTGTTGTATCTTGTGATCAACTAAATGACAGAGTTGTGCAAAAATAAAATTAAATAAAATTTTAAGTAACATTCCTGAAGATGCTTTCCATAAGGTTGGCTATTCACTATATCAACCAAAAGAAATTGCTATATCTATAATCCAGTGCCTTAATGGGTTACACAAGGTAAAATAAGATGAAAAGTACAACTTACATATTTGTATTCACAAGGAATCTGAGAGTAAATCATCTTTCCATTGCTATTCTTGCTGATTTATTGACGTCTATGTTCAAATGTTGTACTCGCTGCTAAGTAGAGATTGATGGCTTTCTTTTTGTGTATTTCTTCACAAAGTCCTGCATGCCCTGGAGGGCAAAGTCTGCATGCTGAATCGTCAGAGGGATAGACTGTAGCAGCCAGCCCTGTAGGAGCACAAATACATGCATCCAGAAATTACTCCCTTACTGTGTTAGCTGGTATTAATTTAAATTATCCAGCAGTCTTACCAAAACTGTGTGACAGACACTGCCATATGTTTTGTCCCCAGCTCTAAGATACAGCAGGGAGCTCTGAACAAACTCTTCTGGTGACAAGATCAGCATGTTTCTTTTGTGAAAAGCTGTCATCCGAGTGGAGACACCAAATGGAGCCACTGCCTGAGGAAAAAAAAAAGGCAGGACGATTTGCATTCTGTATGTGCAGGTACACACGCACACTATATACCATGTAATATGTATGTACAGTGCATCCCAGAAAGTATTCACAGTGCTTCACTTTTTCTACAATTTATGTTACAGCCTTATTACAAAATGGAGGAAATTTTTCCCTCAAAATTTGTACTCACAACACCCCATAATGACACATGATTTTTTTTATTGCAGATTTATTACAAATAAAAAAACTAAGAAATCACATGTACATAAGTATTCACAGCTTTTGTCATGAAGCTCAAATTGAACTCGGGTGCGTCCTGTTTCCACTGATCACCCTTGAGATGTCTCTACAGTTTAACTGGAGTCCACCTGGGGTAAATTCAGTTGATTGAACATGATTTGGAAAGGCACACATCTGTGTACATATAAGGTCCACAGGTGATCATGCATGTCAGAGCACAAACCAAGCATGAAGTCAAAGGAATTGTCTGTAGACCTCTGAGACAGGATTGTCTCGAGGCACAAATCTGGGGAAGGTACAGAAACATTTCTACTGCTTTGAAGGTCCCAGTGAGTACAGTGGCCTCCATCATCCATAAATTCTCTGTCCGATGAGACCAACCCTATCTCGTGCCATTTCTTGATGGCATCACGGAAAGTAAATTAAACTACAGCTCATGCTCTCACTGGAGTGAAAGTAAGGTTAGATTACTGCAGGAACTGTGCCACTCAAAAAAAAAATTTTGCTTGCACACTTCGTGCGCTCATATCATATTAAAGATATTAAAGACACAGTAGGATAGTCAGAAATCATAACGTTTGTCCAGCACACTAAAATCTACTTCAACATGCCATAGACGGCACATTCTGTTGATTATTTTCATGTATTCATCAAATTTAGATTTATTTTGGAGAGAATTTCTCCGAAATAAAGACATGAAAATACAGACTGGGATGCAGAGACCCTCCAATACAGCAGAGCTAGTACAGTTCATTGAGTCATCTGAAGAAGTGTTTTTATTTAGCTCTACAGACTCTGTGAAATAGCAGTTGACAATTCCAGCGAGTACTGCTTGTGAAGAGAGTTTTTCGAAGTTAAATCTTGTGAAAACGTGCCTCAGATCCACCATGAACAATAAAAGATTAAGCAGAGCATTGAGTCTTGGGGGGCGACAGCTTTGAGTCTTGACTTATGTGTTGATCACTTTGCCAGAAATCACCAAAACCGCAGAATACAGTTGCTGTAATAGTCAATATATTTATATAATTTTGGACTGAGGAATTGAACCAAGGCTGCACCTAACAGTTATTTTCATTATCATTCATCTGCTGATTATTTTCTCAAGTCAATACAGTCTGTAAAATGTTATCATTTACATATATATATATATATATATATAATCGCCTCATTTCTGCTTAAAACAGACTTTAAAATGATTTAAGAGGTTTTACTTTGTCATGTGATGGTTAATAATCACATTATTCCCTTTGATCGGTAGAGAGTCTGAATCAGAGAGCCAGTCTCAGATACGCTGGTGTTGTGCTCTGATTGGTCCCCCGTCTTTTATTATGAATTATTGCTGAATTTATGTGGAAATGATTGTTGTACAAAAGCTTCAGTCATCTGTCAGTGAGATAAATGATGACTGACTTGCTGCTGAAGTTCCAAAATGATGCATGCGCAATGAAGACAGGGACGTGCTCAGAAGGGGGAGTGGTGAGCTCCCCACAAGGGTACAGCGTACTGCTGCATTCCAGCTTATTTTCACCCTCGTGCTCCCCTCATGAAAAGTACTGCATTTTGTAATGTGAGCATGAAATGTGGGGTAATGTGTGTGTGGGGGGGGGTATAGTTAGGGTTAGGGGAAGAGAGAGGGTTAGATTATGGTTAGGGGAAGGTGTTTTACAATATGCTGGGGGTCATGGAATTAATTTATTTCAGGAGGGTGTTTAATAAACTTTAATTTAAAAAAAATTATTTAATTTGGATGGGCGTTGAACCAGCTTTCTTCAAAAAGGGGGATGGGCTAACGCTCGGCACTGAGCCCTCAGACACGGGAATACAGCAGTTAGAATCAGCTGTGAGTGGATGGAACAAATATGTGTTATAATCTTTACTGACAGGAGCTGGGATTACCTGCCCCTGCTTAAAATACTTTAAATATACATTCATCACTCACTCATCTTCAACCGCTTATCCAGGATCGGGTTGCGGGGGCAACAGCTCCAGCAGGGGACCCCAGACTTTCCCTTCCCGGGCCACATTGACCACCTCTGACTGGGGGATCCTGAGGCATTCCCAGGCCAGTGTGGAGATATAATCTCTCCACTGAGTCCTGGGTCTTCCCCGTGGTCTCCTCCCAGATGGACATGCCTGGAACAACTCCCTAGGGAGTCGCCCAGGGGCATCCTTACCAGATGCCCGAACCACCTCAGCTGGCTCCTTTCAACACGAAGGAGCAGCGGCTCTACTCTGAGCTCCCCACGGATGACGGAGCTTCTCACCTTATCTCTAAGGGAGACACCAGCCACCCTCCTGAGGAAGCCCATTTCGGCCGCTTGTATCCGCAATCTAGTTATTTCAGTCATGACCCAACCCTCATGACCATAGGAGAGAGTAGGACCGAAGATTGACCAGTAGATCGAGAGCTTCGCCTTTTGGCTCTTGGCCTTTTTAAATATAGAATTCTGTAAATAAAATAGCCTTTGACTCCATAAACGTCTTTTCCGTCTGGCTGAAAGATGTCTGAGAATGATTTTCACAAGAACAAAGTACCTGTATAATAATCCCCTTTTCTTTATATTCAGCTTGAAGACCTTGTGAAAATCTTTCAACAAATACCTAGATAAGTGCAAGACAATGAACACATGAGCACACACACATTCATACACTGATTGTATTGGTGCTGAGTTAGAGGAGCTGGATCTGCTCACCTTTGTGCAGCATACAAAGTGTACAAGGGAAAGGGAACGGAGGCAACTCCGGAAGAAACATTTATAATCACCCCTTCCCCCTGCAGAGAAACAGTGCATGTGCGCGCGCGAACACACACACACCACACACACACACAGAGCAAGAAAGAAAAATAAGAGTGTTCTCTTAACTTTACTAGTCCGCATCTTTTAGTTTCCCAGTTACATTTTCCACTCAGTGAGCAAAACCTGCTCTCCATGCCTGGAAGGTTTATTTTGCACATCTGTGTAAATAAACAAACAATAAATAAAGCTTCACATAACCTTAGAGTTCATTTCAGTTCAAAAAGTGACAGAAAGTACTTACTTTGAACCATTGTTTTCACATTGCAGTTTAATGGTCTTTGTAATTGTCTGCAAACATGAAGACCAAAATACAAAAAAGAGCACAAATCCGGTCAGATAACTTTGTCACTGATGCATAAGTGATATTAACAGTTTGCTTATAACAGGGAGAAGAGATCTGAATAGTTAGTTCAACACTGCGATGAGTTTATCACAGGGGGCGGGGGCGCCCCCCCCACAAAAAAATGCGGACCGGAGGGTACCTGCTTCTGAGCGTGCGTAATGAATTGGGTGCGCTCCTAGAACCTCATGTATTTAAGCTACACCGTTGTAAGAGACTGACTGAGAGTAAAGAGTGATGACAGTATTTTTTAATTATTATTTGAACGTATAGACCCTCGGTCAAGTGATCTCCTGCATACCACAAAACCAAACCAACAACTGATATGAGAACGAACGAGACAGTAGATTAACCCACATAAACCTTTCATGTAGATGTACAGTGGTCCCTCGTTTATCGCGGGAGTTACGTTCTAAAAATAGCCCGCAATAGGCGAAATCCGTGAAGTAGTCAGGTGTTATTTTTACAATTATTAGACATTTTATGGTTGTAAAACCCCTCACTACCACTATACACTTTTCTCAAACAGGCATTAACATTTTCTCACTTTTCTCTCGTATGTAAACACTCTCAAAGTTCAAACCTTAGTAGAAAAATAAGACCAACCTGTTTTCAGGCCCAAACATTTGTTTGAGAAATAAAAATAGAACGTTTTCCTATAAATAATTATGATGGCTTTTAGACTAACGAATATAATTTTAACGATCAACCTACGAGGGTTAGGGACACATAAGAATTATTAATAGTGACTGACCATTATTTCACCAGTTCCTCTGATCGCGCCTCTTCATCCTGGCACCGCGCCACTGTCGCGCGTTTTTCCACTCACACCTCACTGCAGGTGTCTTTTTCCGAGTGAAGAACACAGTTATGGGTAGTTGTTGGCGCTCTTTTTTCTTCTGGGTGAGAAGATTCTTATAAACAGACACGCTGAACACAATGCGCGTACTCTCCCTTTACGGTGCTGCAACAGGTGTCCCGTCATCTCAACAGAACACCGGCCTGCTTGATGCGCTGTTAAAAAAAAAAAAAAAAAAAAAAAAAAAAAAAAGCATGCAAAATTGGACTAAAAAAACAGCGAAACTGCGAGGCGCTATATTTTCCAGTATTTCTTTTTCTTTCTTTTTTATTTTTATTTTTGATAACTCTCATATCTGAGGGGGCGAGGTTGATGACGTGAGGGGGCGTCGACCCAAACGCCCCCTCGTGGCGCCGGGTCCGTCTGGGTCTTGATTTGGCACACGTTTTACACTGCATACTCATCTTGACCCAAATCTAAATGTACATGGAGAATAGTGCACCACTGGTTTTGAACTAGGAACCTTTTGTTTTGCAAGCAAACTGAGCATGTAAAGCCCCCCCCCCCCCCCCCCCCAAATAAAGCTGTGAGGATAATTTCAGAAGTGTTATAGACTGTTATCGGCTCATATGCTTCAAAGCTCACTCAACGTGCACATGGACAATGACACCTAATGTGAAGTTGTAGTTTTTGTTCCACTGGGTCACCACATTATTCTAAATGTGTTTTATCAGTGACATAAAATTGTCGGGCTTGTGTGTGGTTAAGTTTGCTCACACAGTTAAGTGTTAACTGCTGAGGCTGTGCTGACCTGCTCCAGATCAGAACACTCAAGGAATGCATTGGGGATGAAGCTGGGCAGAATACCAACATTATTGACTGCAGCAGAAGAAAAAAACAATTTTCAATTTTCACTGATTGCAACAGGAAAGCTGCAGGCTAAGAAATGTTCACTGAAACATTAATTAGATGAGGAATGTAAACATAACAAACCAAGAACACCAATGTTCAAATCCTGAAGCTGCTCCTCAATTTCACCGAAGATATTTTCTGTTGTGAAATCTGCCACGATCACTCTTACCCTCTGCCCCGTAGTGTCACCTATGAAATATATTAAAGAGCAGGATGCAGCATGCACTCTTACACATGACAAACAGCATCGCATTAGCTGTAATAAACAGTGGTGGGTACAGTTAACCCAAAAGTTAGATTTCATAATATAATAATATTGTCAAAAGCCATCCTAGCTTGCAACAAACAAATGAGGGGGGACAAGGTTTAGGCCAATCAAAAGAAGTTTATTGGAAATAATGGGGTGTGATATGTCAACTATGTAAACTGTATGCAGTGCATGGACGTATGACTGAATGTAAAACCAAAACCTAACCACACAACCAAAAGATGTTACCTGTGGGCCAGCAGAGAGAAAGTGTGTTGCTGGAGCCCTACTTATAAAGGAGCCCCAGGTGACTCCAATCAAACATTGCCCCGCCTCTGCCTGCAGGAGGACCCGCCCCTGCAGGACCATGACACCTCTCCCCTTAAAACAAGGGTCCCACCCTCGGCTCCACAAACCTCATGGCCCAATTAAAAATTCCCCAAAAACCGCCCGTCACCCCTCTCAAAAAGTTGACCTTGTGCCCCCTGTACCCCCCCAGCCCATTCAGCAAGCAGTTTAAGAGTGGGAGAGAGTGGACCACCGTCCCGGAGACCCAGAGGCACAGAAGCACAGGACAAAGCATCTGTCCAGAGCCACATAGACCTCAACCCAAATGAAACCTAATGCGTCCTACACTAATACAGCTCTGGCTCCTATCTGACTAGCATCTACCTATAATTTAAAGGGTCACCCAACCCGTGGTGCTACCAACACAGGAGCTAAACACAAAAGAGCTTTTACCACTTCAAATGCCTCGTTACACTGGGTGGACCAAACAAACTCAACCTTGGCTTTCAACAGGTTGTGGTGTCCCGACCAGACACCACTACCAAGAAGTGTTTACAAAAAGCACGATAGTACCCCGCCATTCCCAGGAAGCACATCACTTCTTTTTTTGTGGTTGGCTGCAGAAACTGCTTCACAGCCTCCATTTTTGCTTCCACAGGACGCACAATCCCTGACCAACAACTGTTCCAAAGTAAGTCACAGTGGCTTTAGCAAACTCACACTTTGCCAAGTTAACCATTAGCCTGGCCCAGACCAGATTTCCAACAGGTAAACACAGACACCAACTGTCCTCTCACCGACGGAATCTCGACAGATGCCTACCGTCCTCTCACCGCTGGAATTTCAAAAGACACCGACCATCCTCTCACCGCCGGAATCTTGACAGACGCCTACCATCCTCTCACCGCCTGGAATCTCAACAGACTTTAACAGCCAAACACCAAAAGTAGCTTACCTGCTGCCAATCTGGGTTTAGGACAGGAGACACTCCCCACTGTTCTCAAAAACAGCTAACTAACTGCACCCTAGTCTTCCTGCAGTCACATATGGTGGTGTATTATGCACACGAAACCAGTAGCATGAAAAAGTAACCAAAACCTGGCCACCTTCAACAACTGTGGAGGTGCTCCCAAGCCAGTGTTGGCAAAAAGAGAAGGGGAATGTCCACCCATGTTCACTGCCGCCTAAAACAAAAACACCATGAGTCTAATATGGAAACTCGCTGATAAGCCTCAAAAGGGGAGGACTCCCACCTGGACACAAACCCAAAAAGGCCCAAGGTGAGAGATGAATCAAATTAGCAAAAGCTAACCAAAAAGGAAACAAATGCTCTACTGCTGCCCACCAAATAATGGCCTAACCAAACATCCCTTCAACAAAATCGGCAAACTCAACCATCCGTCCATTTTCTTCCGCTTATCCGAGGTTGGGTCGCGGGGGCAGCAGCTCAAACAAAGCTGCCCAGACCTCCCGATCTGCACACACGTCCCCCAGCTCCTCCGGGGGAACCCCGAGGCATTCTCAAGCCAGCTGAGAGATGTAGTCCCTCCAGCGTGTCCTGGGTCTTCCCTGGGGCCTCCTCCCGATGGGACGTGCCCGGAACACCTCTCTAGTGAGGCGTCCAGAGGGCATCCGAAAAAGATGCCCGAGCCACCTCAGCTGGCTCCTTTCGACATGGAGGAGTAGCGGCTCGACTCCGAGCTCCTCCCAAGTGACCGAGCTCCTCACCCTATCTCTAAGGGAGCGCTCAGCCACCCTGCGGAGGAAACTCATCTCGGCTGCTTGTACTCGTGATCTTGTTCTTTCGACCATGAGCCAAATCTCATGACCATAGGTGAGGGTCAGAACGTAGATCGATCTGTAAATCGAGAGCTTTGCCCCGTGCTCAGCTCTCTGGTCACCACGATGGTCCGATACAGCGACCGCATCACTGCAGACGCTGCACCGTTCCATCTGTCGATCTCACGCTCCATCCATTCCTCACTCGTGAACAAGACCCCGAGATACTTAAACTCCTCCACTTGAGGCAAGGACACTCCACCGACCTGAAGAGGGCAAAGCACCTTTTTCCGGTGGAGAACCATGGGCTCTGATTTGGAGGTGCTGATCCTCATTCACACTCGGCTGCAAACTGCCCCAGTGCACAATGAAGGTCCTGGTTTGACGAAGCCAACAGAACCACATCATCCGCAAACAGTAGAGATGAGATTCTGTGGTTCCCAAACCGGACCCCCTCCACACCCTGGCTGCGCCTAGAAATTCTATCCATAAAGGCGATGAACAGAACCAGTGACAAAGGGCAGCCCTGGCAAAACTCAACCAAATTTAACCAAATGTAACCAACTGAAATTTAACAAGCCAATTAGGACGAGCCCCCATTTGTCACAAGCCAGCTCCTAGCTTGCAACAAACAAGTGAGGGGAGACAAGGTTTAGGCCAATCAAAATTAGTTAATTGGAAATAATAATTAACTTTAAATAAAAAGGACAATGGGGTGTGGTATGTCAAATATATAAACTGTATGCAGTGCATGGATGTGTGAACATGTATGTGCAGATGAATCAATCAATCAACTTTTTTCTTATATAGCGCCAAATCACAACAAACAGTTGCCCCAAGGCGCTCCATATTGTAAGGCAAGGCCATACAATAATTATGAAAAACCCCAACGGTCAAAACGACCCCCTATGAGCAAGCACTTGGCCACAGTGGGAAGGAAAAACTCCCTTTTAACAGGAAGAAACCTCCAGCAGAACCAGGCTCAGGGAGGGGCAGTCTTCTGCTGAGACTGGTTGTGCTGGAGGGAAAGAACCAGGAAAAAGACATGCCGAGAAGGGGGGCAGAGATCGATCACTAATGATTAAATGCAGAGTGATGCATACGGAGCAAAAAGAGAAAGAAACAGTGCATCATGGGAACCCCCCCACAGTCTACGTCTAAAGCAACATAACCAAGGGATGGTCCAGGGTCACCCGATCCAGCCCTAACTATAAGCCAGATACGTATGACTGAATGTAAAACCAAAACCTAACCAAACCAACCAAAAGATGTTACCTGTAGGAGCAAGTAGAGAGAAAGTGTGTTGCTGGAGCCCTGCTTACATAGGAGCCCCAATCAAACATGACCCCGCCCCTGCAGGCCCATGACAATGTGCATAATAATGCATACTGATCCAGAATGGTCTGACTGATCAAGATGTTGCAATGTGATATGTAATTCACAAGCTGAAACAAAATAGTGTCTTCCTGATTTTGGTGTTACACGGTGATGTCGTATCTTTCTGCTGCAGAACCTGCATCTTGATCTGGATCACTCCCAACAAATCCCGAGCAAGAATCCGGATCTGGATCACCTCCAAAATTCAGTGGAGGCTTCCATGCCCTAATATTTATCTGTGTTGCAAACTTGGTGAGAATTTGTGAAGTAGTTTTGGCATAATTCTTCAAGGCCTATAGAAAGTGAAATCTTGATCCAGATCTGGATCACTGCCACTGGCAACTATTTTATAATTTTTTAAAAAGCTGTTTCATTTTATATTTTATCATTAAATGAATGGATCAATAAACATGTCCATGAAGTCAAAGTTTAGTCAAAAGACATTTGCACAGGTAGAAGCCCTGCCCCTACTGCCCACAGTTTTAAAACATTCACAATCACTGGTGAAATTCATATTTTAGAAATTACTTTGTCCTGATCACAACGTTAAAGGCAATCGCATATTCTGGTGTAATTACAAGTTGAAATGACTCAATTAAAAAATGATTTCATCATGAGGTTTATGTCATATTAAGAAATTCTACTTTACAATCACACCACAGTCATTGTTAAATAATCTCCTGTTGCATTTATAATAAACATTTGTATTTATTTACAGTGTGTCTTTTCTGGTTGAAATACAGATAGTAATCTACCAGACTTAAAATTGTACACATTAATTTCCATACTATTTTATTTGTCTACAAATAAATGTCCAAGGTTCTTTATGTTAATCAAGAAATCATCTCATCTGAAATAACAGGTAAGTATGGTTTTAATTTACAGGTTTCAAAAGAATCTTTTTTTTTTTTTTTTTACTATTTTATTACAAGTGTTGTAATGTAAGAAACCTTTTTTTCAGTAATCAGAAATTCATTCTGAGGTAAAATAAAATAAAACATTTGCAAGGATTTTCTTCAGAAAACTGCTGTGTATAAATGAGCAGTTCTGTGACGTGTTTTTGCACTGCAGTCTTCCGTGTTTTGGCCTGATGCCTAGTTTCTACTGGACAGCACAAAGCTACGTCACAGAACACAGCAGCGAAAGTTGGATTTGGTTGAACTTTGACAATGGCAGCTTGACGACAAGTGAACGACAGCGAAGTGTCGCTTAGCGTCTCATTGAAAATAATGCTTTTTAGAGTGATCCATGACGTGTCTAATGCCATCAAAGCTTGCAGTGTGTAAGCCCATCAGGTTGCCGCATGTCCACATGTGGCCCTGTGATAGATTGGCATTCTGTCCAGGGTAAACCCTGCCTCTTGCCCATTGACTGCCGGGATAGGCTCCCGCTCCCCTATGACCTTTCAATGGAATAAGCAGGTATAGAAAATGAATGAATGATTAATTACTAATAATAGCCAAGTGGCCTCTGTGTATGTGTATGCATGCGTGAGTATGACTGCGATCACAGAGAAACTGGGGAGACCTGACATTTGCTGTTTGGTATGCTTATGTCTTTTGGTTCAAGGATGAATGCCGCCAAAATGCAACGCTGGTAGGATTAATGTTTTTGGAGAAGCTATGGATATTAGCTAACATTGCTAACTACATTCTGGACTCACATGCCATTCCAGCAGGGGGGTGGTAAATCATCTTTATATTAAAAGCATGCATGCATGCGTGTGTAATTTTATTTAGTAAGTTCAATGTAAGTACATAATATAATTGTAAATATGTTCAAAATACATGGATGACATAAGAAAGTGAAAACACTTATTTCCATTGTGGTTCGTTTAAAAATCAAATGACAAAGTAGAAGTAATAATTAAATAAAATAATAATAATGATAATAATAACAGTGTGTATATGATAACAAGAACTTAAGCAATATATAAATACATTAAGACAGTAAATGAACATAAAAAATGACATAATTAACAGGAAATAAAAGGGTTCAGTTCCTCTTCTAAAAACTGTTGAGGTCTAATGTTCTAAAAAAAACATTCTGGACTCACACACCATTCCAACTCATTATACAAGCTTTGCTTCATTTTTTTTACGGCCCTTGAGAAATGTCAGCTACCTAATCTACCCAATCTAGAGTCTGTGGATCCCCCACGGGCAACACACTTGTTACTAAATAATCTGGCTTGCACTCCTGCTCCTCCATCTGCTTGAGGTGATGATTGCTGCCATTGTGTGATGTGTTGATTTAGCTGTTGGATTAGTGTATAGCTCCTATAGGAACAACATGATTTCTAGGGTTTGCAAACATTCCTGACAGCTAAATTATTGTTATTATTTTTAAAGGTAGAAGACTTAAAGTTAGCGGAACTAAGGGCCCCTTCACACATAACATGATTGAAGCCGACTGGCGCACAAAAGGAGGAATTGCATGCCACTCATTAAAACTGGAGCTACCTCAAACACCTTGTACCAAGGGTGCAATTTAGAACTAGAAATTGGGGGGGATAAAGTGCGAGGCCCGCAGGGCCGAAGCCCATAGGCCGGGGGTCTGGGGGCCGCTTTAGGCCCCCACAAGCCAACGGTTTCTAGATAAGCTCAGATGCATTCTGATCATCCAGAACAGTAATTTTAATATTTTGACAAGACCATAAAGTGGACACCATTTGACTTATGCAATTTGAAACTGTGGATATAAGTACTTTATTCTGAGAATAGCCAGCATTGATTTTATTAACATCCTGGTGGAAATAAGGTATCACCACATGTGTAGAACTCAAAAAGAATGATAGGTTGAGTTCTCATTAAAAAAACAACTGCAATGTGGTGAAATGTATTCAAAAATATGAAAGAACAGGCTCTTAATAATTATTAACTATCGCATACTGTATTTTTTTCTCAAGATTTGTTTTTGCATAAGTTTGAAAAAACAACAGATCATAAGTTTAGGATAAATTACTTATCATGAATTTAATTTTCGAAGTGGCACTAATGACAACACTCATACTGAACATAATTTCACTTGCATAGACTGATTTAGGAGATCAAGCAATAATTGCAGATGAGCTTTCTGAGGTCCCAGAAAGATTTTCTGATTTCCTTTTCTAACTTTCAGAATTTAGTAAATTAGCATATGGTCCATTGATACGTGTAGACACTAGTCCCTAGAGGCAACTATTTTT
This sequence comes from Thalassophryne amazonica, assembly GCF_902500255.1. Lineage (NCBI taxonomy): Eukaryota > Metazoa > Chordata > Actinopteri > Batrachoidiformes > Batrachoididae > Thalassophryne > Thalassophryne amazonica. The sequence continues at coordinate 72,997,985 of NC_047107.1, forward strand.
GGTTTCAAATCTCGGTAAATGCAGTCCCAGAAAATTCAGAATGTGACAAACAAGAAACAGGTGTTGTAAACAAGTCAATGCTGCTAAAAATACAAACTTGCAGAAACAAAGATACTATTCTGACATGGTTTTGCACATAAGACTGGCATAGCATGTTTCAAGTACACACATATATGTCAGAAGGTGGGGGGAACATACCATATTCTGTCCCCCCTGGTTGAAAAGGTGGGGGGGGACATGTCCCCCCTATCCCTCACCAAATTGCGCCCATGCCTCGTACAGCTGTTGCCACAAACATTCATGCACAGCAGCGGCTGAAAGGCAGCGAGTGCCCATTCGACCCCTCTCTCAGCAGGTGTAGGCCAAATTCCCGGTGTCGCACATGAACATCCAACACCACTCAATGGACACTTAGAAAAGGCGGGCTATTCGTGCACCCACCATGAGAGTAGAGAGCAGGTGATCACATTTGAGCTGTTTGTGAAAAATGTTTAAGTGCAACACGAGTGTGGCGTAACCTATAAGACACATGGGCGTGACTGTGCCAACCCCCCCCACACACACACACACAAATGGCTTGTGGAGTGTGGCGTCATTATCGTCGTCACCCCCCCCCCCCCCCCCCCCACAACACACATGGGTTGTGGAGTGTGTCATCAGCGCACCACAACACTGGTGAATATTGCGTCATGCAGGAAATCACCTCACAGGATGCCCCTGCGAAGCACCTGTATCTGTGGGATTTCCCCGCATTGTAATAATTAAAATGCATACCACATTTTCAGCGGATCACTGCGCGCTGGGCACGCCATGCCGGCTGATGTGTTCACGACACAAGAGCCCGGATCTTCATTAGACGGGAGCCAGCCGGCTCTTCATGAGACGAGCGCAACAGGTAATTCATGTAAAACATAAAAGGGAGATCATTAATCCACGTCATTTCATTACTTCCTGGTGTACATCTAGGTGGAAGCTAAATCCACTCTTTAGACAAGGTTGGGTAGGATTACTTTGAAATGTAATCCAAAAGTAATCAGATTACAAGTAATCCAAATGTATGTACATACATATGTACATATAATCCACATGTATTCTGTCAAAGTAATCCTACCCAACCTTGTTTTTAGAACAGGAATTAAGTAATATAAATTGTGGTGGTTTTTAATTTTTTTGCTCCACTGCTGTGTCTGCGACTTTCCACATGCTTGCACTGTGTTCGTGCACGCAAACACGGAACCATCGCCGCAGTATCGTGCATGTCTGGCTGACAGTTCATCCCTCCCGACAGCAGGTGGAATGTTTTGCAGTTCCACATTTCGTTTTTTGTTGGCAGATTTTCTTCCGGTTTCTGTTTCTTTCGTCCAACGTTGTGTTATGTGTGAAGGGGCCCTAAATTTTGTGAAAGCTAATTAGTCTGCTAATGTTTTGTTTTTTTTTTTAGTTAGCTGAACAGATACTCTAGTCATGAAAATTTTAGCTTCGCTGTTAGCTAATTAGCTGAACTCTGCCCACCACTGTTAATGAAGCATGGTTTAATAGAAGGATTGGTAAAATCTATTTTTCACCTATCTGCTTGGCCACATGATCCAGTGTCTTTTTAGTTCTGCTCATAATCACCACATTCATCCCTTTTGCAGCCAGCTGAAGGAAACAATAATGTACAGTGGTGGTCAGTACAGGGGAAAACGTCTCAGAAAAATGACAGAACATTTTATTATGGTGTGTTTTTTGTTTCATTCTGTAGATGCACTGATGATGAAATGCATGCAAAAACCAGTTTTGATATCAATGTATTAAAATACCTCAAATGCATATGCCCGTCCAATGCCCTCTGATGCGCCAGTCACCACTGAAACAGAATGTGCAAGAAATAAATAATTAGTTCTCATATGTTGCTGCAGTGCCTATTCTAAACACCGGGGGTGCTGAGTCAATGCTGTCTTGCTTGCAGATAGACAAAATCCAAAGCTTTTTTTTGTTTGCTTGCACTGTTATGTTCTAACAGACTGTACTAATACAGCATGTTCCACAGCTCTGATAAAGAATTCACTAACACACAGCAGGAACTGCCTAACTCGGCATGCTCAGCCCTCTCCTTCCCACATATGCTGCAGATTGCAAATATCACAAAGGCAAGCCTTCTTCCTTTCAAATTACCACACGTTTCTCTTTTCTCCATGAAACAGTTTATGCTGAAAAATATCAGGGGTTCAGGCGGTTAAACTACTCCAATACTTGACAGCAGATTTTGGCCTTAAATTTCAAAGCTAGACCTCTCTCTCTCTCTCTCTTTCTCTCTCTCTCTGTTCTCTGGCTCTCTCTGGTGTCCTCAGGTGCATTGTTATTTCAGTCTCTCCACGTCTCATCCAGTTTAATTAGTGTGAGGGGGTTTTCAATTTGTATTATTCCCCACAGTACTGATGTTCCTTCCCTCTGCCCCTTTGATTTGCTGGTGAACCTTGGTGTGTTTCCTGTTTGTATCCTATGTTGCCCCCCCGGTGGTTTCCCACCTCATCCCTTGTGTATGCCCCAGTGGTTTGCTGTGTTTACTTCAGTGTGTACTACTGGACTCGACCTTTGTTTTGTCAGACTCATTTTGACATCATCACTGGAATAAATATACACTGCATTCCAGAAAGTATTCACAGCGCTTCACTTTTTCCACTTTTGTAGGTTAACAGCCTTCCACCCAATCAGACTTGTATGGTAGAGTGGCCAGAATGGAAGCCACTCTTAGTAAAAGGCACATGGCAAGCCCATCTGGAGTTTGCCAAAGACACCTGAAGGACTCTCAGCTATGAGAAACAAATTCTCTGGTCTGATGAAACAAAGACAGAACTCTTTGGCATGAAGTCCAGGTATCTTGTTTGAGGAAACCAGGCACCATCCCTACAATGAAGCATGGTGGTGGCAGCATCAATGCTGGGGGATGTTTTCAGCGGCAGGAAATGAAAGACTAGACTAGGATGAAAACCTGCTCCAGAGCGCTCTTGACCTCAGACTGGCGCGACGGATCATCTTTCAGCAGGACAATGACCTTAAGCACATAGCCAAGATATCAAAGATGTGGCTTCAGGACAACTGTGAATGTATTGAGTGCCCCAGCCAGAGCCCAGACCTGAATCTGATTGAAAGATCGCAAGAGAAATCTTGAAAATGGCTGTGCACCGATGCTTCCTCATCCAGCCTAATGGAGCTTGATAGGTGCTGCAACAAGGAATGGGCAAACATGCACAAAGATAGGTACGCCAAGCTTGTGGCATCATATTCAAGAAGACTTGAGCTGTAATTGCTGCCAAAGTTGTATCAACAAAGTACTGAGCAAAAGGTGTGAACACTTATGTGCATGTGATTTTTTAAATGAATTTGCAAACATTTCAAATGAACATGTTTCATGTTGTCATTATGGTGTGTTGTGAGTAGAATTTTGAGGACAAATGAAAGCGGATTATCTGCCTTCTCCAAGAATAGAGATAGGTATCATGAGTAGGATTCAAACTCAGAGTCTGCATATTGGCAGGCCAACTCCTTCCCACTGAGCTACTTGCTCTGTAATGATTTGTGAATGGGGAGAGGGGGTGGTCTTTTGCTTAATATTCTTAAATTCATTTTCATTGACCCACCAGCTGAATATCCATCCATTTTCTGAACCCATTCACTACATTTAAGGGTCATGGGAGTTGAGTCTATCCCAGTGGCTATTAACTGAAAGGGATTGTACACCCAGACAGGCCTCCAGTCTATTGCAGGCACATATAGACAAATGAACCAGATTCACACTCCCATTCACACCACAGGCAAGTTGGATCATCAGTTCACCTAACCTGCATGTCTTTGGAAGTGGGAAAAAATTGGACCACCCAGAGGGATCTGATGCAAACACAGGGAGAATATGCAAACTCCACACAGAAAGGACCAGGTTGGAAATGAACCCCAGACTGTCTCACTGAGGCAACAGTGCTAACAAACTGAATAGCATTAAAAATATTTTTTGTTTGATTTGTAATTTCAGGTAAGCCTGCTCATCAGTGGCAGGGGATGTATGCCGTGTATTTCATATGGAGGAGATCAGATGGTCAGAGGAAGATCAGGAGGAGGTGTTACAGGAATGAGCTGCTCAACTGCTTCACCTCAGGGAGCTTTGGTGGATGACTGCTGCTCCCATAACTGATTTGCTCACACATGATCCATTCTTCCTCACGAAAAATTACTTCACTTAGCAATGCAGCACTGTGACTTAGTGGTTAGCACTGTTGCCTCACAGCAAGAAGGTCATGGGTTCAATTCCCACCCGTGGCTTTTCCGGGTGGAGTTTGCATGTTCTCCCTGTGTTTGCGTGGGTTTCCTCCAGGTGCTCCAGTTTCCTTCCACATTTCAAGACATGCAAGTTAGGTGAATTAGAAACTTTATAATTGCCCAGGTCTCCCTTGCAAAAGAGGTCTCGATCTCAATGGGACTAACATGGTTAAACATGGCTCTAAAAAGCAATAAGAGGTCGTTATAAGTCCTGTTTTGCCGAAAACACACCCAAGATAAATTACTAAACAGAATACCTTTGAGTCCTGCACATTGTGTTCAGATTACATTCTTTGTACATAGCAAAGTGAAGTTGGACACGCCCAAACGCATTTACTGTATAGATTGTTAAGGTATGACCCTTAGCATCAGTACTGGTTTGAGATCTAATGAAAATAATCTTCATGATATACAATTCTGCTTTCACTCAGTTCCTACACATCTTGTCCTCACAACCCACATATAAGTAGAACATCTTCGGCCACTTAAAACTAACTTGTTAGAGAGATATGAAAGCAGAATGAAAGGTTTTGTCCACCCTAGAACATACTGTTCTGATTCCTGTGTGTCCGCTGTCCTGAAATGGAATGAAAATAGTACTTTGTGAAGAGAGAAAATATTACCTCAGCATTTTGCACTTTTTCTGGAGGCTTCGTTCAGCCCTGTTGGATACTCGGTAAACCTTCATAGCATATGGTTAAGTAGATCAAATAAGATGATGAAACTGCTATGACATTTGTATTGGAAGGTTTCCAAATAATTAAAAAGTTCTGAGGTGTCCAAATCTGCTCTGTTCACCAAATGACATATGTTACATGATACAACCTTTCTGAGGATCATTGAAAGATTAGAACTTTTAAATACCTGCTCACTTAAGCACTGCTGTCAGCAGGCTCATGAGCACTGCAACAAGTTGCAGGGTTCAGAGTTAATATTTGATTTAAATATCAATAGCTCTGGTTTACCTCATCTGCTTTGTACATATGTAATTGCACAGTCTTTCCTACCTTTAAACAGATTTAGCTTCTTAACGCTTAGTGCCTGACTTGACTGAGTATAATGAAGGATTACAACTATTATGTGCCCTTATGTTGCCCTTAGGTGTGATGACATTAAAGCAGTGATGCAGAAGTTATGGTCAAAATACAGGCTTGTAAACGTATCATTTCTTAGAGACCTGGATTTGTGTATTTATTTATTAAGTCATTGATGAATGGTGGGATAGCCTCAGTGTCTATTGGATATTTTCATCAGCAAACTTTAATATCTGACTTTAGGACACCCACTAACCTTTGAGAGCTTACTCAAAAACTGTACTGACCACAGGAACCTAGACCTCTTCGACCTTAACCAGTGACCTTCATTTGGAAATCCATCTGAAATGCTATTTTCAATTTCAATTTAATTTTTTGTTCAATTAATTTCATTTTTATAGCACCAAATCACAACAAAGTTGCCTCAAGTTGCTTCACACAAGTAAGATCTAACCTTACCAACCCCCAAAGCAAGTACACAGGCGAGAGTGGTAAGGAAAAACTCCCTCTGAGGAAGAAACCTCAAGCAGACCAGACTCAAAGGGGTGACCCTCTGCTTGGGCCATGCTACAGACACAAATTACAAAACAATTCACAAACCGAATATACAGGAAATGTTGCCAGTACACAGGACAGGAGGGTTTCAGAAACAGACATCACACCCATTTCTGGATGGAGCTGCACCTCAAACAGAGAGAAAAAAACAGAATCGGACATTGGAAAGACAACAAATACAGTATAATTTGTCAGCATTAAGCAACAAGAAAAACAGAAGAAATACTAAAGTGATCGCTGGCACCCAGAATTTAGATATGCCAACATATACATAGATTCAGTGTTCAAATTTTTAGTGGTTCCCAAATGATTGCTGTCTCTCGCTCTCTCTCTCTTTCTCTCTCTCTCACACACACAAACAAGTACTTCCGACAGCAGGTCTGAAAAAAGGCTACCCGTGAAGTGATGGCTGATTATAGATTTTAAAATAATTGTATCGCTCAACTGAAGCAGCTGCTCTGCAGGTCTGATCACATTTCTAATGATGTGCCAGAAATGATCGCATTTGCAATCACCAAAGCACAAACTGAGGACTGGTAAAAGTTGCAGAAATTATAGTTTAACAGTCTCATTAACTTCCAACCAGCTATTTAAGGTAATTTAATAATTGTGCTATTTATTTGCATATGCATACCTTTACCCTTGTGAGTAGACATGCATTATGAAGACATGAATGCTGTGCTTTGAAATGTGATTCAGATGCAGTATTTTCTGAGTTTAAAAAAGCTGCACATTGAGGGAGAGCGCTCACCTGCCCACTCTCCCAAGGATGTGAAGAAGGTGTCAGGCACTGGAAAGCACACTTTTGGAAAAAGCATCCTACAGAAGAGCAGAAGTTTTACTCCATAGAAGACTGCAACCGCAGAACCGAGAGAAATGAAAAATAATTCCATCAAATCCATCTGGTCCAAAATCACACTCTGCTGTGAGCCTTGATGTGTTTAATTCAGAAAGATTTCAGTTCTGTCTGAAGCCGAATAGTCAAAAAGGAATAACCCTGTCAAAGGCCACTCCCATTTCATCCACACACACGCACGCACACACACACACACACGCATAAGCATGTATGCACATGGATACTAGTCATCCCTGTATTTCCAGAATTACAGTTTTTCTCAATTGCTAAGACACATTTCTCTAAAGCTGCTCTTCTTTTCTCTAATCTGTGAACACAAAACCCAGTTTTCAAGCACATTCACAAAACCCCCAGACTCTTCTTACAAAACCAAACTTGCATCTCAAAACAGTTTAATCTGTGCTCAACCTGAACTATGTTGTCAAATTGTGCCCCAAGTCAGTCAAAAGTAATACAACGACTGAGCAGATCTCTAAACACTACAACAGAAAAATAGAAAATACAATAAAATGCTGAGGACATGAAGCTGAAGAAATAAATGATTATTGTTCACTGTTGGCTAAATGCATGTTGCAAAACAAAAAAAAACCTGTGCATTTAGCACTTGTACATAGTAAAAAAAAGTACAAAAATAACAGAAATGCTGTTCATTTACACGTAGCACTTGTATCAGGTCCAAAAACGAAACAGAAATCATATGCATTTAGCACATTGTATACAGTAAGCCTGTGTAAAGATGTACTGAAACATATACAGTATGTAGTATATGTCAACATTTACATACTATAATGTCAGAAAAGGTTAATGACCTGTTCTCTTCTCTAAATATTGGGATTCTGGTGGACACAGTGAATCTACTGATGTTTGGTTGGAGCATTGTCCCGGCCGCCCTCATGCTCATACCGTGGACAAGAGATGGTCAATCACAGTAGCTCTGATTTCATCAGATATACTGTAGTTTGTCTTCGCTGACCACTTCGACCACCTCTCACATGAACTACTCCTCTCAGATTTCTGTCCATTGTGGTGCCGTCACAACCAGCACTCTGAACTGGCTTATACAGTGGAGGAAAATAGTATTTGAACACCCTGCGATTTTGCAAGTTCTCCCACTTAGAATCATGGAGGGGTCTGAAATTTTCATCTTAGGTGCATGTCCACTGTGAGAGACATAATCAAAAAAAAAAAAAAAAAAAAAATCCGGAAATCACAATGTATGATTTTTTTAAAATAATTTATTTGTATGTACTGCTGCAAATAAGTATTGAACACTTGTGAAAATCAATGTTAATATTTGGTACAGTAGCCTTTGTTTGCAATACAGAGGTCAAATGTTTCCTGTAGTTTTTCACTAGGTTTGCACACACTGCAGCAGGGATTTTGGCCCATTCCTCCACACAGATCTTCTCTTGATCAGCCAGGTTACTGGGCTGTTGTTGAGAAACATGGAGTTTGAGCTCCCTCCAAAGATTTTCTATTGGGTTTAGGTCTGGAGATTGGCTAGGCCACTCCAGAACCTTGATATGCTTCTAATGGAGCCACTCCTTGGTTATCCTGGTTGTGTGCTTCGGGTCATTGTCATGTTGGAAGACCCATCCACGACCCATCTTCAGTGCTTTAACTGAGGGAAGGAGGTTGTTCCCCAAAATCTCACAATACATGGCCCCGGTCAATCCTCTCCTTAATACAGTGCAGTCGTCCTGGTCCCATGTGCAGAAAAACAACCCCCAAAGCATGATGCTTCCACACCCCATGCTTCACAGCAGGGACGGGTGTTTTGGGATGGTACTCAGCATTCTTCTTCCTCCAAACACGGCGAGTGGAATTAAGACCAAAAAGTTCTATTTTGATCTCATCTGACCACATAACTTTCTCCCATGACTCCTCGGGATCATCCAAATTGTCCATGGGCAAACTTAAGATGGGCCTGGACGTGTGCTGATTTAAGCAGGGGGAACCTTCCATGCCATGCATGATTTTAACCCATGACGTCTTAGTGTATTACCCACAGTAACCTTGGAAACAGTGTGCCAGCTCTCTTCAGGTCATTGACCAGCTCCTCCCGTGGTAGTTCTGGGCTGATTCCTCACCTTTCTTAGGATCATTGATACACCACGAGGTGGGATCTTGCATGGAGCCCCAGTCCGAGGGAAACTGACAGTCATGTTTAGCTTCTTTCCATTTTCTAATAATTGCTCCAACGAGTTGATCTGTTTTCACCAAGCTGCTTGGCAATTAGGGCCCGTAGCCCTTTCCAGCCTTGTGGAGGTCTACAATTTGTCTCTGGTGTCTTTGGACAGCTCTTTGGTCTTAGCCATGTTAGTAGTTGGAGTCTTACTGATTGTGTGGGGTGGACAGGTGTCTTTATGCAGCTCACGACCTCAAATAGGTGCTTCTAATTTGGAATAAGTGGAGTGGAGGTGGACTTTTTAGAGGCAAGACTAACAGGTCTTTGAGGGCCAGAATTTCTCCTGATTGGCAGGTGTTCAAATACTTATTTGCAGCAGTAACATGCAAATAAATTATTAAAAAATCATACATTGTGATTTCCAGATTTTTTTTTTATTATGCCTCTCACAGTGAACATGCACCTAAGATGAAAATTTCAGACCCCTCTATGATTCTAAGTGGGAGAACTTGCAAAATCACAGGGTGTTCAAATACTCACTGTATATGTTCCCTCAAATCACTGGCCACAAGTGTGATCAAATTTGAGTTGTTGTGTTCAACTAGTGACACCAGTGCTTTAAACTGTTTGAACTTTTGTCACCTGTGCTCATCATTATGCAACACAGGTGCAATCACAATGAAAATGTGTTGGCAAGTTGTGTTTAAACAGGTGAAAAGTGCTTATGGTTTTGCCGAAAGAGTGACTGATTCAGTGGTTCAGACAACTGAACATTTGGTTCAGGGTTTAGAGCGTTTGAGCAACTGAGAAAAACGGTAAGAAAAGTCTGTATATCAGACCACCACTGAAATAAACGCTGATAAAGAAAAAGTAACTGCTTCCACTGGACAAATTGTTAGAGGTGGGATGAAGTCACTGTCAATTATTCTAAAGTCATCAATCTGCAAGTCCCAAGTCCAGACTTGACTTGACTTGACTTGAGACTTGAATTGGGACTTGCTGATTCATGACTTGAAAGTGGCTTGATAGTGACTTTGTCTCACCTCTGCAAACTGATACCAAATTACCCCCCCCCCCCCCCCCGCACACACACACACAAATATAGTACACATCTAAATGAGCACTCTGCACCAGAAGTTAGAAATCTAATGTAAAATTGTGTTTACTGTGTAACGCCCATATATTTGGCACTTAATACATTTGTACTTGTCACCTGCCCCAAGGCTGTGCTCCGTCCAGGACAGACATGATAAGGCCCATATTTGCATGCAAATACATGCACAATGTTGCACAACAGAATTTCTCTCCTGTTGATGTCTTCTAACTTTGTATCTCCTACTAAGTTGTTGCAAATAGGCAAGGAGAATTTAACAGAGAACAAATTCAATTCAATTTATTTATACAGCACCAAATTACAACATAGGTCTCTCCCAAGGTGCTTCACAAGAGTAAGGTCGAACCTCACCCACCCCCCCGAGCAAGTACATTGGCAACAGTGGTATGAAAAAAACTCCCCCAAGTGTTTTGGTGACAGGAAGAAAACCTCAAGCAGACCAGACTCAGTAGGGTGGTGACCATCTACTTTGGCCATACTAACAGTAACAAAATAGCAAATAAGCAATCCATATGCTGTGCACAGGAGCGGATCTACTGGGGGTGGCATGGGGTGGCAACTGCCACCTAAAAATAGCTCTTGCCACCCCAGTTGCCACCCCAATCAGAAGTGTGTGACATTTTTTTTCAAAAAGGGACCTCGCGATTGACTTTAACCGGCGAAAACTGTGCTCTCTGAGCGCCCTTGAATGCAGCACAAGCTGCGCTTTCGCGCTCTCTCTCCCCCCCCACCTGTTGTGACGCCGAACTTTCCCCTAAAAGACACGACGACATGCCAGCACACACTGCTGCCAGGAAAACTTTGCGGAGAAGAAATATAAAATTGATACATTCACCAAGTACTGTATAAATTAATAAACAATGAGGAATAAGTTTTCAGTGGTATTTTTAGGTTTCCCTCGTTGTTTCAGGAGAACTGAAAACAAGGACGGACGTCAACACTGGTCACATCAGCCGGCAAAACTTTCTTTCTAGCTAGACTTCAGCTTTACTCGTGTCTCTCATAGATGTTTCGTCAACCTTAAAGTCGTGTTATGTTAACAAAAGTCCGTGCACGTGTGCGGTAATGTACGCTTTTTAGGTTTCACTTTCATTTCATAACGCGACAGTGGAGCACTTTTTTATTGCTGAGGGGAGAAAACACTTTGTTGTGGATTAGAGGAACATTGGAAACAAGAGAAGAGGGTGTGAGGAGAGGACAGAAGGATGAGCAGAGGACAGAAGGATGGACAGAAGCCAGAGGACAGAGGGATGGACAGAGGACAGAAGGATGGACAGGACAGAGTACAGAAAGATGAGCAGAGGACACGTGCTGATACACACACCCTTGAGGTGAGTCTTCAACTCAGGTAAGACTCATACAGCTTCTCTGCTGTCATTTGATTAAATATGTTGTTTTCTACTATAGTGGTGCATCTTAGCTAAAGGGCAATTCTGTGGTAACGGAATTACAACAGCAGCAAAATCTGGACATACTGCATCTAACGACTACAGATTAGGTCAGATTATAATTCCATTACCGTAGAATTACCCTAAAATTTCCATAACAATCATTCAGTTTGTGATAAAAGCATGAAATTGGCACAAATATTCTAAATTAACTAATATTTATTTTCAGATATGGAGGCATCCTGGAGCTGAACTCTAATGAGCTACAGGGGTCAAACTTTAACAATGCTCCAATCATATTGAAAAGTATACCACATTATTTATCTGATTACACAGCTTCCAAAAAGGTATAGTTTGGACTATCTATGACTGAATGTTCTGGAGTTATGGGGTAAAAACAGCAAATATGGTGACAAAGGTCAGTTTCAATTTGTACAGGGGTCAAATGTTAAACTTGCTCCAATTTTGGTAAAAAATTATGCAAACTCTTGGTTTAGTTAATAGTATTTTAAAAAGGAATAGTTTGCACCATCTGTCACGCTACGTTATCATGTTACGAGGTAACATATGTCACGTCATAGAATCCAATGGACGTCAACCTTGTTTGACCTTTACTTTGGAGACCAAGCATTCGACATAGTCAAAACTATTCCATTTATTAATCCTATTCACTCAACCAATAATTGCATCACTTTTTACCAAAACTGAAGTAACTTTAACTTTTCACCCTTGTACAAACTGAAACTGGACCTTTGTCACCATTTTGCTGTTTTTACCCCATAACTCCATAACATTCAGTCATGGATAGCCCAAACTATACATTTTTGGAATCCTTATGATCACACAAATAGTGTGGTATAGTTTTCAACATGATTGGAGAATTTTTTATATTTTGACCCCTGTGTAATTCTTTATTGACCCCTGTAGCTCATTAGAGGTCACCTCCAGGATGTCTCCATATCTGAAAATAAACATTAGTTAATTTAGAATATGTGTACCACATTTCATGCTTTTATCACAAACTGAACAGTTGTTTTGGTTATCTGCTGCACTACTACAGCAATGTTCATTTTGTGATCATGAAAACACAATTTACAGATCTATGACGCCCATTGGAGCGCTTGAAATTACCATTCCACTCACGCATTTTTTTTACACACATTGTTTATAGTTTTTTCTATATTGGTCTGCAAAAATGGTTGTTTTAAACGTTACATTGAAAATTGGTCCGTGGCGCAAAAAGCTTGCGGGCCGCTGCTCTAGGCTATATGAAACTTAGACTTGTGACGCTATAATCCAGATTCTTGACCTATAATAGCATAATACATAAACATTACATTGGGAGATGGCTGTCATTACATCATCAATAAATGCACAAGTTTACATTGATATTTTGGACAATTGAAAGGATGTTTGGGGATGATGAAATCATTTTTCAAGATGATAATGCATCTTGCCATAGAGCAAAAACTGCGAAAACATTCCTTGCAAAAAGACACATAGGGTCAATGTCATGGCACAGGGTCAATGTCAATGAGCAGATCTGATTTGATGCAGGTGTTAGTTTGGGGATGAAAATTTACAGGGTGATTCCATAATTTTTCCTCAGAATGAATGATTCCATATTTTTTCCTCTGCTTGGTCTAAAAAAGTAACCGTTACTGACTGCCATAATATTTTTTCTTGATTTCTTATAGTGTTTCTTAAACTCCAGAAAGTTGCCATTTGAAATGACTTAGTTTTGTGTCATGTCTGTGATCTGCTTTTTTTCTACAAAATTAAACAACTGAATGAACATCCTCCGAGGCCGGTGATTCCATAATTTTTGCCAGGGGTTGTAATAGTGCCTGTCCCTGCTCGCCACCTAATGAATTTATCTCTAGATCCGCCCCTGGCTGTGCACCCAGAAAGTATTCACAGCGCTTCACTTTTTTCCACATTTTATGTTACAGCCTTATCCAAAATGGAGTAATTCATTTTTCCCCTCAACAGTCTACTCGCAACACCCCATAATGACAACATAAAAGTTTATTTTTATTTTTGCAACTTTATTAAAAATAAAAAACAAGAAATCACAAGTACATAAGTATTCACACCCCTTGCTCAATACTTTGCTGATGCACCATTGGCAGCGATTACAGCCTCAAGTCTTCTTGAATATGATGTCACAAGCTTGGTGCACCTATCTTTGGGCAGTTTTGCCCATTCCTCTTTGCAGCTCCTCTCAAGCTCCATCAGGTTGTTGCAGATATTGCCAGACAGTACTCTTGGACACCAGACAAACTGTCTGAGTTTTTAGCTGCTCTGAATTGTTCTAAACTTCACCTTAAAGTTATTCAGAGTCAGAAAACTTCAGTGTCAAAACAGCAGTTTATTTGCCGGCAAAGGAACCGTTCCACAGTCTTCAGAAAAAACCCCGGACAGCCTCAAAGGACAAAGAGTGACAATCATTTCTATACATTTTGGGTGTTAATGTCTCCACCCAAAGTGGATGGCCTTTCCAAACTTTAGCAAATCTTAAACCAATCAAAACAACTATTAATGGCATCATTTATCCAGATGTGATGAAACCACTTCATGGGAAATCACCACACTTGGAGAGTTCATCTCTGGGTCATCAGGCCCTGAGTCATGAAAATTTACCCCTCCTTTGAAACCCAAATTATCATCATTTTTAATGTATTTTGTAGGGTTTAATCCAATATTTATTTTCTTCAAAAATAAATCCAAATCTGGCCAAAAAGTTTTCTGAGGAAAACATACACACAATATGTTGCACACAACATATGTCCTTCTAAATATCTGTTAACTGTTGTCTGCAATACACAACAAACCCATCTTCTGGCATTTATATATTTTAGCATGCATCATTTGAATATATCACAGGTGTGTGTTCCCTAAATGCTATGATCTAATCTGTGCAGAGTATATACTTATTCTTTCAAACATCTGTTAAAATATAATCATGAGTACACAGCATAATATCTTGTAGCATATTAACATGAAATGCTTCTTTATTAGATCATCGTTAGTCTTTGCTAAAATTACACCACAGTTGGATGGGGAGTATCAGTGCACAGCCATTTTCAGATCTATCCAGAGATGTTCAATCGGATTCAGGTCTTGGCTCTGGCTGGGCCACTCAAGGACATTCACAGAGTTGTCCTGAAGCCACTCCTGTGATAGATGAACCATCCCCCAGTCTGAGGCTGAGTGTGCTCTGGAGCTGCTTTTCATCCAGGATGTTTCTGTACATTTCTGCATTCATCTTTCTCTCAATTCTGACTAGTCTCCCAGTTCCTGCCACTGAAAAACATCCCCACAGCTTGATGCCGCCACCACCATGCCTCACTGAAGGGATGGTGCCTAGTTTCATAGGTTCTCCTCTCTCAACAGAAGAATGCTGTAGCTCAGACAGAGTGACCATCGGGTTCTTGGTCACCTCCCTGACTAAGGCCCTTCTCCCGTGGTCACTCAGTTTAGACGGTCCTGGTGGATCCAAACTTCTTCCATTTATGGATGATGGAGGCCACTGTGCTCATTGAGACCTTCAAAGCAGCAGAAATGTTTCTGTACCCTTCCCTAGATTTGTGTCTCGCGACAATCCTGTCATGGAGGTCTACAGACAATTTCTTTGACTTCATGCTTGGTTTGTACTCTGACATGCACTGTCAAGCTCCAGAACCACCACCATCAGCTCATCGGACAGCCTGCCAGACGACCTCAATGCCTTCTACACCCGCTTTGAGAGCCCCACCCCCACCAGCTCTACAAAATACCTACACACTGCAGCCACTCAACCCCCCTCCCCCCCGCCAGTCATCACATCAGTCCAGGTACACAAAGCCTCGAGGAGTGTCCGCCACCGGAAGGCTGCCGGGCCAGACAATGTACCAGGACGTGCCCTCAGAGTATGTGCTAACGAGCTGGCTGATGTTCTCGCCTCCATCTTCAACCTTTCCCTCAGGCAATGCATCATCTCAAGATGCTACAAGACCACCACCATCGTCCCCCTTCCTAAGAAGAACCCCATCCTGTCTGAATGACTTCTGGCCAGTAGCACTCACTTCAATCATTATGAAGTGCTTCGAGAGAGTGATACTCACATTCATAACAGCATCCCGGACACCACCGACCCACTGCAGTACACCTACAGGCACAACCGGTCTACGTCAGACACCATCGCCGCTGCCCTTCACATCTCCCTCTCTCATCTGGAAAATAAAGACTCCTACATTAGGATCCTCTTTATCGACTACAGCGCCGCCTTCAACACGGTCGTCCCCCACAAACTCACCCACAAACTGTTAGCCCTCGGACTTCACCCCTCCCTCTGTGACTGGCTTCTCAATTTCCTGACTGTCAGGATCGGGAGAAGGATGTCAGCCACCATCACTACCAACATGGGGACCCCACAGGGCTGTGTCCTGAGCCCCATCTTCTACACCCTGTTCACCCACGACTGTGTTGCTTCCCACCCCAACAACACCATCATCACGTTTACCGACGACACCGCCATGATAAGACGCATTACTGGCGGAGACGAGGCGGCCTACAGGAGGGAGGTGGACAGTCTGGTGAAGTGGTGTGGAGATGAGATGATATTGGACATGAGGAAGGAGAGGAGGCCTCACCAGCCGCTGTTCATCCGAGGTCTTGAGGTGGAGAGGGTGAGGAACTTCAAGTACCTGGGGGTCCACATCAGCGATGCCCTCGCCTGGACATTCAACACCACACAGGTGGTGAAGAAGAAGTCTCGGGAGCCATCTCATCATCAGTGGATGCAGAGAACGTCCAGGTTTGATGCATGGTCTGTGAAAGAGGAGGGGGTGAGGTCTCACGCTCGTCAGCACACTTCCTGAGGTACGTTAGATTTTGTGACTAACATTTATACAGTCAGTAAATGTGGTGTCCCTCACACCTTATTATATTGAGCTGTATGTTGGTCGTGTAATCAGCTTCCACTGCAGTGGAGTTTTGTGAACTGGATGTTCTATGCCTGCAGGGTGGGAAGCTGATTAGTAATTAAGCCAGGAAGTGTTTGCTGTTTGTGCACCTTTGAGCGTTCTCTCTGTGTGTTGAGTGTGGACTCACATAATGATTCCTTCCTTCTGTCGCAGCCACCTGGGGGTGTCGGCGGGGTCCTTGGGTCCGAATTGGTTCTGGCTCCGGACCGTTGGTGCTGCTGGGAGCGCACCGCAAAACCACCACGCCAGACCGCGCACTTTTATATTTTTTCACAGCACTGTTATGTTCATTAAACTCTGTTATCCTTTGTATCGTGCTCTGCTTATTTTATACTGGGTCCTTCAAACGCTGGTCGGTTCTCCGGGCTGCGTCCGACACATAACATTGTAAGTGGAATTCTTTCCCATTCTTGCTTGATGTATGACTTCAGTTGTTCAACAGTCCTGGGTCTCCATTGTTGTATTTTGCGCTTCATAATGTGCCACACATTTTCAATGGGTGACAGGTCTGGAGTGCAGGCAGGCCAGTCCAGTAGCCGCACTCTTTTACTACGAAGCCACGCGGTTGTAACACATGCAGAATGTGGCTTGGCATTGTCTTTCTGATATAAGCAGGGACGTCCTTGAAAAAGACGTTGCTTGGATGGTAGCATGTGTTGCTCCAAAACCTGGATGTACCTTTCAGCATTGATGGTGCCATCACAGATGTGTAAGTTGCCCATGCCATGGGCACTAACACACCCCCATACCATCACAGATGCTGGCTTTTGAACACTGGGCTGGGAACAATCTGGATGGTCTTTTTCCTCTTTTGTCCGGAGGACACAACGTCCATGATTTCCAAAAACAATTTGAAATGTGGACTCATCAGACCACAGCACACTTTTCCACTTTGCGTCTGTTAATTTCAAATAAGCTCTGACCCAGAGAAGGCAGCAGCGTTTCTGGATGTTGTTTTTTTCTGAATATTTTACTTTTGTTTTTTCAGAATATGAACTTGCAAAAATGAGAAAAGAGATAACAAATAAGAGAAAAAGAGAAAAAGAAAAACATAGTCCCAGGCCCTCCCCCAAACCCACCCACAGACAAACTATAAACAACATAAAAAAGAGGCAAGGCAAAAAAAAAAAAAAAATTCAAATGTATACATATGTATGTATGTATGTATATGTGTATGTGTATATATATATATATATATATATATATATACTTACACATATACACACACACACATATATATATTAAGGACCAAAGGCTCATTGTAATAACCCGTCTAAGTGCTGTCCACTATAGAAGTCAGCAGGGTGCCTATATAGTCCAGATAGGGCTGCAAAATCTCTTCAAAAGTCTTTATAATCATTTCTAAGTGTGTATGTGATCTTCTCTAATGGAATACAACTGTTTAATTCCAGAACCATCGTCATATAGAGAGGTGGGGAGTCAGAGTTCCATGAGGAGGCTATGCACTTCCTGGCAACGCACAAGGGCCAATGCACGAAATTCTTTTGGTTCATTCTTAATTGTGCATCAATGTCTGTAAGGTCTCCTAACAGACAGATTTGAGGATCTAATGTGAAATGTAGCCCTAAAAGTTTAGTCATGATGTCAGAGAAGTCATGCCAAAATTTAGTAAGTTTTGTGCATAACCATGTGCAGTGCAGGAATGATCCTTCTTCTATACCACATCGAAAGCACAAACTGGATATGTCAGGTTTATGTTTGTGTAATCTTTGAGGTGTAATATACAGTAAGTTAGGTGTAGAAAATTAAAATGGGCCAGTCTGTATCAAGAGTTAATAGTGGCAGTTTGACTATTTTGACATAATTCGGACCATAATTCTGCACTAATTGTCACACCTAAGTCAGACTCCCACCTCTTTCTTGATTTATGTAATCCAGGCTTTGGAGCATCAGCCAACAAGAGAGAATATACTTTTGAAATAAGGCGAGCTGTGTTTCCCTCATGAAGCAGTCCCTCTAGATCACTGAGCATAGGTAGATACATTCTGGGTCCCAGAGCAGATCGAAGAAAGGATCTTAACTGTAAATAACAAAAAAAGTTTCTGCTGGACAGATCATACTTCCTCCTCAGGTCTTCAAAAGACATCAACGATCCATTCTCATAGCAGTCCTCCAGATGACAAATCCCTTTCTGGTGTCACAGGTCCAAAGTCATCTTATCCAGTGGCATGGATATGAGTTCGTTCTTTTTCAAAGGTGTTTTTGGTGAAAAATGATTTTCTAGTCCAACACTTTTGTGAACCTCATGCCAAATTTTGATAATATGTGTAAGAACAGGGTTGTCAGTTTTCCTAGAAATGGCTGCAGGCGTCCATTTGTACACAAAGTTTGCAGGGACATTTTCTTGAAGTGGATACATTCCAATTAAAACCCAAGATGGAACATTTTCTTTTTCAAAAAAGAAAAGAGATAGGATGCATTTGGGCAGCCAAGTAGTGCTTTTTAAGATTAGGTAGTCTAAAACCCCCCAGTTTATAATACTGTGTAAATTTTTCTGTTGAGACCCTTGGATTTTTCCCTTTTCATATAAATTGTCTAATGTGTTTATTAATTAAATTTTTTTTTTTTTTTAACTGAGTGGCACTGGAATTGGCAAAGACTGAAAAGGTATTGTAACCTTGGTAATACTTGTATATTAATTTTAATACAGTTTATTCTGGCCAATTAAATTAATAGGTAAATTTGTCCATTTCTATAAATCCTCTATAATATGGTTAACTAGTGTTGCATAATTAAGTTTGTATAGGTTCTTAAAATTATTTGTCCACCATAATTCCAAGATATCTTATCCCATTTGGGGACAATTTAATGGGCTCTTTTTGCTGCTAGTCATCATGAAGAAAGTTTGAAAGCGGAAGAATTTAACTTTTTTGTCATAATTTTCCTTATATCCTGGGACAGATCCAAAGCATGTAGCACTGATTGTAATTTAGCAAGAGATTCAAAAGGATTTTTTAAAAATACAAAATTATGTCATCTGCCAGAAGATTGATTTTGTGTGTTGTCTGACCCACTTCTACACCCTTTATATCTGGATCCTGTCTGACCATCTCAGCCAGAGGCTCGAAGGCCAGAACAAAGAGTCAAGGGGGCAGAAGGTAACCTTGTCTGCTGGACCTGTTTAGGGGGAAGGCAGTGGACATTTGTCCATTGGTGATCATTTTGGCTTGTGGTTTCTTATAGAGCACTTTAACCCAATGAATAAAATAATGACCAAATCCAAATTTACACAACACTTTGAATAAATATGGTCATTCAAGCCTATCAAATGCCTTTCAGCATCTAAGGTAATGGCTATGCTGGGTTCAGGACTGGAGGTCGCCACATGAATAACATTTAATAACCTGCACAAGTTAATGGTTGATGATTTCTTCTGAATAAAACCAACCTGATCAGAGTTGATCAATTTAGGTAAGTATTTACTCAACCTGTTTGCTAGTGTTTTAGAAATCAATTAGTTTGTGTTCAAAGTGAGATTGGTTGAAAAGAGGAACATTTTAGGAGGTCTTTGTTTTTTTTTTTTTTTGGTTTTTTTTTTATGGATCACTGTAATTATAGCCATTGAAATGAGTCAGGGAGGCTTTTTGTTTTAGAGGCTAGGTTAATTACTTCCATAAAGAGAGGCATAAGCAGATCCTTGAATTCCTTATAAAATTCAGGGGGGGAACCCATCCTTCCCTGGTGATTTATTAGATTGTAGCGAAGCTAAGGCCTTTTCAATTTCTTTTATATTGAATGGGAGATCTAGATCACTGTGGTCCTCCGGACTCAGTTTGGGCAACTCAGTATCAGAGAGAAATGTATCTATTGTGGTCTGATCTTCTGGTGATTCAGATTTATATAAATTAACATAAGGTTTTTGAATGTTTCATTCGTTTCTTTTGGTTCTGTGCAATACATCCACCTTCCAATTTGATTAATGATGGTTGTAGTGGTTAAGGTGTTGGGCTTAAGTCCTGAAGATCATGGGTTCAAATCCCTGCCTGACTGGAAAATCACTAAGGGCCCTTGGGCAAGACCTTTAATCCCCTATTGCTCCCGGTGTGTAGTGAGCACCTTGTATAGCAGCACCCTGACATCGGGGTGAATGTGAGCATAATTGTAAAGCGCTTTTGAGCGCCTGATGATGATGGATAAGCGCTATATAAATGCAGTCCATTTACCTTTGCTTTACTCTCAAAATAGTTTTCTCAGCCCTGTATGTATGACAGGCTGAGCGGAGATGGAGAAAGGACAGGCTTCAGGTGTTCTTGGAAATGCTACGGGATAGCTTTACAAAGTATTAGAATGCTGTGAAGGAGGCAAAAACCCAGTATCTGTCAAGTATCATAGCCAGTAGTTCTAAACTGTCGAGAGTGTTATTTGACACAATTAAGTCAGTTTTAAACCCACCCACCATATGTCTGACATTTTGCAGGCTACAAGTGAAAATTCTCAAGTTTTTTATAAAGTACCCACTGTCAGACATAATATTTTAAACTGTAACACGGTTTTTAATAGCCTTTACACTCTACCTGAACCATCTGCTGTTTTTAATAGTTTTGAGCGGTTACTCTGACACTTCTCACTTGAGGTTGTCCAGAACATTAAACCTAGTTACTGCTCATTGGACACTATTCCAGGAAAGGTTTTTAAAGAGGTTTTTAACACTGTGGGTCTGAGCTTGCTCTCTTTTATCAATAGCTACCTCAGCTCCGGGACAGTTCCAGCCAATTTTAAACATGCTGTAGTTGGGCCTCTTCTTAAAAAGCCCAACCTAGATCCCTCAGTTTTATCTAATTTTAGACCAGTATCAAACTTATCGTTTTTATCCAAGTTGTTTTTAACCAGTTGCAATCGTTTTTTAGAACACAACTCTGTTTTTAGATAAATTTCAGTCAGGTTTTAGATCTCGACATAGCACTGAGTCAGCTCTTTTTAAAAGTACAAAATGACATTCTTTTATCCTTGGACTCTAAAAAACCTGTGCTGCTGGTGATGTTGGATCTAACAGCTGCGTTTGATACTGTGGACCACTACGGTGGTCCATAAAAATGGTCAAAATTTTTTTTTCAAAAAACTTCCAAGTCTCACCCTCTAAATTTGTTGTACCTAACATAAAAAACACATCATGTACAATTTCATAAAACTCTAATTTTACTGGTAGCACACAGCCCTTAAAGATTTTGCTCGCAATAACTTTGTCATATAGTATGGTCATTTCCAGATATTTCCAAATTATTTCTGTCAGTTTAATATTGATATGTCAGGACAGAAATTATGGCAATACATAGGAAAATCAAATCTTTTCATATCCCATAAAATAGTTAACACTAAAACATGAATTGTGAGATGCAGTTCTTCTCGTACATGTATCATGCTCCTACAATACCTACATACTGGGGGAGCGAAGATTTTGTAACAATCAAACATTGCATTTTCATTTTATTGATGAAATACTGTTTCATTATTGATAAATTTAAATAAGTCTATGCTTTATATATTTCCACATATATTTTGATATAGCTCCAAACAATAATATTCTTTATGCCTTGCAGTACTTAATATTCAAAAATGTATGAATCAGCACAAGAACCAATTATACAGCTGTGTAACATAAGAGAACATCCTTTACATGATAATGATATTTAAGTTGCTTGCATCATGACCAAGACTTGCTGCCATTTCAGTCAGAATATAGGTGGCACTTCTGTCTGTTGTTTTGGTCCTATCCAATGCTGCTGTAAGTCCTGGTGTTACAACAGCTTTAATTTTACTGGCTTTTTGTGGCACTGGCATAACAAATTCTTCATCTGGACTTTCTGTGTTCTCTTCACTCTGGCTGGAGACAGTGTCAGGTAGTGAGACATTAGATGGTCCAGGCTCGTCCAGTTTCTCTTTGTATTTTGCTTCTGCAGCTTTCCTTTTTTCTGCTCTTTGTTCTTTGGCAGTTTGTATTTTATCTATGCCTGTCATGCATCCTCTACCTTTCTCTCGCTGAGCAAGTAGGAACTGTCTGTCATCTTCAAACTTTATCATTGTTAGGACATCCTGATGTGCCATGTCAAACAAGTCCTCCAAAGATTCACAAAACACTGTTTCATCTTTCTTCTGCTTGTCTGTATTGCGATTCTTGGTCTTTTTCAATGTTTTCCATTTTCCGAACACCTTTTCTAACTTTGTGATCAGATGCTGCTTTGCCCTCAGTGGGATTCTAGCTCTCTCCCAAAAAGGAATTGCCATGTCTATAGAGGTCACAGCAGCATCATGGACAGTTTCTTCAAATCAGTGTGTTTGAAGAAAAATACCTTGAGTATTTGCCCATTTGAGGGCAATTTGTTTCCCTTTATTTCAGTCGGTGGAACCAATAAGGTATACAAATGTTCTACTTATAGTAGCTGACATGTTTTACTGAAGTTTCCAGTTAATGGTTAAGCATGTTAAGTCAGCAAGTGTCTCTTTTTACATTTATCTCATGTTAGATTCACCATCACCAAAGATCTGAAAGAAAAGAAGCTGTGAATTGAAGCAAAATTTTCAGTTTGTAGCCTAAAATAACATTTTTGAAAGTATGTTGTTTGTGAGAAATATTTAAACCCAGGTATAGTTTTAAATTGAATATAAAATTATACTTTAGTTACACTCAGGTGGTTAACTTGGATAACCTATTGCACGGGCACTCGGGCAGCGATAATTGATATATTTACAACCTTCAGCTATGATGTGCTACCTCTAAATATTAATGTATGACAAAAATATTTGGCAGGCTTTCTTTTTTCCCAAAGCATCATAAAATGAAGGGGTGAGAGTAATGAATTTCCAACTTTTATTTTTTTGAACCACCCTAGTGGACCACTCAATCCTCCTCACACGTCTGTCCCAGCAGGTTGGCCTCCGGGGGACTGTCCTGGAGTGGTTTCAGTCTTATTTGACCAACAGGACTTTCAGGGTGATGGTTAATGACCTCTCCTCCTCCACAGTTCCTCTGACCGCTGGTGTGCCCCAGGGCAGTATCCTCGGACCGCTCTTGTTCTCTTTGTACATGCTTCCACTGAGTTCAGTCATCACTAAATACAATCTTCAGTTTCATTTTTATGCTGATGACCTTCAGATTTATATGCCAGTTGTGCCTAATAATACAAGTGCTTTGGACTCCATACATAACTCTCTTAAGGATATTAAGGACAGCTGGCTCAGAATTTTCTGCACCTTAATGAAGCCAAAACAGAGTGTATTCTGTTTGGAGCTAAAACTAACTCTGACCGAGATCTTGGCTCCCTGGCTTCTTATCGTAGGGCTGTGGTAAGGAACCTTGGTGTGCTGTTTGATGACTGTTTAAAATTTGAGAAACAAATTGACAGTGTGGTAAGAGTCAGTTTTTTTTCCAACTGAGACTCTTGGCAAAAGTCAAACCCTTTCTAAGCCAAAAGGACCTTGAAAAGGCTATGCATGCTTTTATCCACTCCCGGATTGACTATTGCAATGCACTTTATGTTGTTATCACTCTAGGCTCCCTAAACCGACTCCAACTGGTCCAGAATGCTGCTGCTCGCCTGTTGACCAACACCAGGAAGCACAGCCACATCACTCCTGTACTTTACTCCCTGCACTGGCTTCCAGTCCGTTTTAGAGTTGATTTTAAACTGTTAATGTTTGTTTTTAAAGCTGTAAATGGCATTGCACCTTCTTATTTATGTGACCTGTTAAAAACACACAACCCTGTCAGAGCACTTCGGTCTGCTGACCAAAACTTTCTGGAGGTTCCCAGGTCCAGGTTCAAACAATGGGGTGACCGTTCTTTTGCAGTAGCAGGTCCTAAGTTGTGGAATGCATTACCTCCTAACTGAGGTCCATTAATAGTTTGCCTCTGTTTAAAGCTAAGTTAAAAACGTACTTGTTCAGGGCAGCTTTTTGCACATAATTGCTTTGACACTTTTTCGTCTATTTTTATTCTATTTGGATGCTCTTATTATGCTTTTATGTGTGTTTTTCGTACTTTCTTTTTATTTTTTCTTTAGTTGGTGCTATTGGAAAGCACTTTGGTTCCGTGAAAACTGTTGTAAAGTGCTATAGAAATAAAACTTGATTGACTGTATGTGCATAATGTATTATACTTAAGTTTTTTACTAACCAATAAACTATATATGTTCTCATCCCTATGTTGTTGAAAGTCTTTTTCAAGTCTATGAGTTTCTTTTTCCAGTTCTTCCATTTCTGCTCAGAAAAATATTTTCAGTCCTTTTTATAGGAGATTTGTCCTCTTAAATAGGCTTTTAAAGTGTCCCATAATATGAAACTATTGGGGAGGAGGCACAGTTTGTTTCACAAAATATTTTATTTGTCCCTAATAAATTTACAAAAGTCAGGCTTTTTAAGGAGGGTCGGATTCAAACGCCACCTGTACGCACACTGTATTTTCTCAGGCATTTCTATAGACAAAGTCAATGGAGAGTGATCAGAGAGTATCCGTGGCAAATATTCAGACTCCAGTACTCTCAGTTGTGTTGATAATAGGAAAAGAGCTATTGTACTATTTGAATTATGATGGCCAGAATAATAAGAATATCTATGGTATGAGGATTTTTCTACCTCCAGATGTCTGTTAAATTTAAGTAATTCATAAATGACAGAGTAGTTGAGGCTGACTTAGCTTTAGAAATGGAAGTGGCTGATTTATCCAAAATTGGATCTAAACAGAAATTGAAGTCTCCTCCCATGAGAATATATTTATGGCCCCCTAAAAATGTCATGAATAAAAGAACTATCATTGTAATTGGGGCATAAAGGTTTACCAAGGTCCAATATTCCAAATAAATCTGACAATTTATCATAATATATCACCCTAGTGGATCAATGATTGTATCCTGAATTGTGATGGGAATGTTTTTATTTATTAAAATAGCAACATCCTTTGCCTTAGAATTAAAGGATGAATAGAAAACTTGGCCTATCCATCCTTTCTTTAACTTTATGTGCTCTTGTGCAGTAAGATGAGTCTCTTGGATAAAGGCTATGTCTGTTTGTATCTTCTTATGTTAGCACCCTTTTCCTTTTAATGGGTCCATTTAAACCATTAACACTAAAACTAACAAATTTTATTAACTTATTCATATGGGAAATAAAGTTTGACAGTAATACCCCTTATGGTCACATAAAACTAAGCCCAAAAATGCCTCTCTTTTAAGGGAACAAAACTGAAAAATGCATATGTACACAAACCCTCCCCATTCCCTGAAGCGCTGAAACCACCCGAACACTCGCCATCAAAATCTCCATCTGGGACATCCTTTGATTGCTCTCCGAAAGTAACATACCTAACTAATACCGTGTTAGGTTCCAACCTCTTTTGTATGGACATATTATCATTAAACATATCACTCAGCATATATCTGTTGTGTGGGCCACTGAAGAGGAGGTACTGCTGGCCCACCACCACCAGAGGGCACCCTGTCTGGAGTGCGGGCTCCAGGCACCAGAGGGCGCTGCCGCCTTACAGGAGCAGCCGGGGGGACAGCTGTCACTTATCACCTACAACAGCTGTCACCAATCATTCTGATCTGCAGTGGTATATCAGCAGGACGACATCTCCACCTCTTTGCCGAGATATCGCTCTACCTAGAAGGTACGTACTCAGCTGACTGTGTTTTTGACAGTAACCCTTTATTACTTTTGTGAGTTGAATAGCAGACATTCTTCCAACGAGAGGTGGAGGTGGTTTTCTCTCCATACGGATTGCTGGGTGCGAACGCACCCACATTTAACTGTTTTTGTTCCTCGCCAGCAGTACCAGATCCGACACGCGGAGGCAGTGGCCACCTGGGAGTTCGGGACTTGGTGGCTCCAGTATTCCCGGGGTTCGGTGGCGGAAGAAATCGTGTGGTTCCGGTTCTGCTTTGGACAGACGTCTCTTATCTTCGAGCCTGCCCACGTGACACATTCTTGTGAATTGACCTCTTTGTCTATTGTTGTGATCCGTTGTGTTTGTTGTGCCTATTCACAACAGTAAAGTGTTGTTATTTGACTTCCTCCATTGTCCGTTCATTTGCGCCCCCTGTTGTGGGTCCGTGTTCCTACACTTTCACAACAATATAAAGTATAAACATTTTAACCTCCACTCTAACTATAAAAGTAAACATAGTGGTTCTTGATTTTCTTTAGTTATTGCTTTAAGACAGTAACTTATCTTTTTTTATCCATAATATCCAAAATTAGGTTGATCATAGAAAAGAAGAGGAAAAAAAGAGAAATTATGGCAGGCGTGGCTCTGCACTAACATAAGGGTCTCTAAAAAGTTTGTGGACTTATATACAAAAAAGCCACTCTCATCACGGTACTCGTGGAGCTGCAGTGTTGTACCTGTGGTCACCGACAAGATTCAGGGTCCATCACCTCCCAGAAGGTCTTGAAGGAAAGATGCTGCTGCTTCAGGTGTCTTGAAAATCTTCTTCTCTCTGTTTGGTAGGGTGACTCTCAGAATTGCTGGATGAAGAAGACTAAACTGGAGTTTTTTGGCATGCAGCTCCTTCTTGGAGTGGTTGTATTCTTTTCTGCACCGCACTAGGGCTGCGCTCAAGTCTGGAAAAAACATCACCGTGTTTCTGTTGTGGGTGATTGGTCCACCTTTTCTCTGGTTATCTTAGCGGCTAGTTGGAGAATTTTATCCCGGTCTTGGCACTTGAGCAGGCGGATGCGGATGGGTCTGGGCCGTTTCTCTGTTGGAGAGCTGAAAGTAAGGGATCGGTGCACTCATTCAATAATCAGTGGCTGGGGGAAGTGCTCTTGTCCCAGCACAGAGGGGATCCATTATGTAAAAAATTGCACGGGATCACCACCCTCTCCGCCCTCCTGCAGGTTAACGATGCAGACATTATTTCGTCGACTTTGATTCTCTAGTCAGTCAACTTTATTTATGAGAAAATCCTTCTGTTTTGTCAGGTGGAGGACGGTGGAGTCCACTTCAGTTAGCTTGTCTTCAGCTGTGCTAATCTGTTCCTCCACCTCCCTAATGCATGAGCACATCCCGTCTATCATAGTCCTCAGCCCTGAAATAGACTGGTTGATTTCGGCAGTTTTAGCGTCAAGCTTCTGGGAAAGTGCTTCATTATCACCTTTTATTTCTTGTAATATTGCATAGCCTCCTTCCACTTCATGTTGGATTTCAGCCGCCATGTTGCACCTGGAGCTAGCTTCAGCCATTGCAACTTCCCGAGAAGAAAAGTGATCAATAATCAAACTTTGAGTCTTACTTCGGGGTCTTAAGTCCATATTCCACCAAACAGGAGAAGTTAACAGTGGAGAGACCGTTATTTCTAAGTTAAGCCAAGTTTTCTCTTGCGAGCTCCGGAGCACACGTCTTCTCAGCTCACCTGCATCACATGACCCCTCCTGGGTGTTGTTGGTGTGTGGCTTTCGCTTTGCGTGGTAAAGGGTTAACTTGCACTTGTTGATGTAGTGACGAACTGTGTTAACTGACAATGGTTTTCTGAGGTGTTCCTGGGCCCATGCTGTAAGATCCTTTACACAATGATGTCGATTTTTAATGCAGTGCCGCCTGAGGGATCGAAGGTCACAGGCATTCAATGTTGGTTTTCGGCCTTGGCGCTTATGTGTAGAAAGTTCTCCAGATTCTCTAAATCTTCTGATTATATTATGGACTGTAGATGATGGAATCCCTAAATTCCTTGCAATTGAACATTGAGAAACATTGTTCTTAAACTGTTGGACTATTTTTTTTATGCAGTTGTTCACAAAGTCTTTGCTTGTGAACAGCTGAGCCTTTTGGGGATGCTCCTTTTATACCCAATCATGACACTTACAATTAATGTCCTCAGTTCCCAAATGCTTATTGAATGTTGTTAGAAGGAAAGGTGATGTAACACAGTGGTAAACATACCACTGTCCCAGCTTTTTTGGAATGTGTTGCAGGCATCCATCTCAAAATGAGCAAATATTTGCACAAAAACAATAAAGTTTATCAGTTTGAACATTAAATATCTTTGTGGTGTATTCAATTGAATATAGGTTGAAGAGGATTTGCAAATCATTGTATTCTGTTTTTATTTACACTTCACACAACATCCCAACTTCATTGGAATTGGGGTTGTAGGATGTTTTTAGCATGTTGTATATCATTATTTGTGGAATACAGAAGTTCATTATTCATACTTTGATACGAGGAGGGGTGATTTCCAACTTTTGAGCCTGACCCAGAAAAAGTAGTGCAAGATTTTCTGTCTTTTACATTATGAGAAACCATTTCTTGAGAATGTGTGAAATTTTGACTCAGTGGGTGCAGTACTGATAAATGTTCAGTCACCCCTCGTAAGAGCTCTAACCGAATGAAGATTCAGATAATAATAATAATAAAGTCTATCTGTCTATTTATATATCACAATTATTCCATGCAAAAACAATATGGCTCAGCTTTGTTTTATGCTGAGCATTTGACCAGCCAAAGCGTCAAATTAATATTTCTTATCAAGCCTTTTGGCTTCTCCCTTGTTTTCACTCATGGTGACTGTAGCAGATCCAAGTTGGAGCAGCGTGATAGTTTGGCACAAGTCTTCATTCAGATGTCCTGTTGTGTGGGCCGCTGAAGAGGAGGTACTGCTGGCCCACCACCACCAGAGGGCGTCCTGCCTGGAGTGCGGGCTCCAGGCACCAGAGGGCGCTGCCGCCTTATGGGAGCAGCCTGGGTGACAGCTGTCACCCATCACTGGACACAACTGTTCCACTCAGCACAGAGGTATATCAGGAGGACGGCGTCTCCACCTCAGTGCCGAGATATCGCCTTTAGACTGAGGTAACGTTCTCTGCATTTATATTCTGACTAACTAGCTAAAAGACTTAAACCTTTTCAGGACAGCTGATTACTGTAAGCTAAATTGCTTGGATAAGTACTCACCTGCCTGCCATATTGTGACTAGAGGTGGAGGCGGCTTCTCCCCTCTCCGTTACTGGGTGCTGTCGCATCCACGCCTGTGTTGTTGCTCTCTCCCGCCAGCAGTACCGGATCCGACGAGCGGAGGCAGTGGCCACCTGGGAATTCGGGACTTGGCGGTTCCAGTATTTGTTGGTTGGTTGGTTTGTTAGCAGGATTACTCAAAAAATCCTCAACGGATTTCAATGAAATTTTTACCAGGGGTGTATCTTGGCCTAACTTAGAAGTCATTAAATTTTGGTAATGATGCGGAACACGATCCAGATCCAGTAATTTTTTTTAAGGATTCTTTATCATTGCAGGATAGGGCCAATTTCAACATTTTTGCATCTAACTTCATGAAGACGGGTCACAAAGGCTGAACAAAAATTAAGTTACGACACAACAATAATTTAGCATTTGTTTCTCCTCATTGAATAAACTTGTCATTAGAAAATAAAAAAAACTTGTGTAGTTCATGCAGTTTCTCTTTATAAATACATTTGCTGAAGATCTAAGGGTTTAACCCTCTGGGGCAGACGCTGTCGTATATGACAGCTGAGACCAAGCTTTACTAAATTATCAATAACTTTTTAATGATAGGAGATAGAAACTTACTTTCTTTTGCTTAAAAGTTAACTCCGTGGACCTTCGAGCCACCATCCACCATCTTTGTACTCCTCATAGAAGCTGTGTGATGACGTGAGCAATGTGAGTGTCCAATCGGAATTGGTTCACCGTCACATGGTTTTCCAAAATCCAATCGTAGGGCAGATTCAACTCACATGATACACCACAGATTGTTTTTAGGAGTGATGTGTTACTAGTTGGCCCGTTTGAATAGCCCCCGGCTGCTCCAATGCGCCATTACGCACAGCGAAAGTGAAAGTGAGCAGACGGATTGCTCGACTAGTTTTCCTGTGAATGTTACTGGATAAGCCTGTGGCAAGCTCTCTTGCTCCGGCGTAAAGCACTGTTTACCATATCAATGGAGCGAGGGCGGAGGGGCTGTTTCTCAAACTGAATGAGCCTCGAAGTGTGAAAGCTGCTTTCAGAGCAGGAGAGAACAAACACACAGTCAATGTCATAGTAGAAGTTTGTGATGTGACCTTTGTGTAATAGCAGACAGAAATTACTTTGAGATGAAGACAAACAAAACGCATAGACCATTTTGTATATACTGTTCAAAATGTGCATTTGTGTTTATTGTTTGAATCTTTTTGTTGTACAGTTTTTCCACACAAGAGCCCAAATTACCTTTATAAAGTGTCAAAACAGTTGTTTATTATAGTTTGCTATGTGTTTTGAATAAATGTGTGGAAAATTATTTCCCACTTTACTTTTTCCTTTCTTATTTCTGATTGTAAACCTTTATTACACTTATAAAACACAACTATAGCATATATATTTTCAAAGTACAGGTTGTCCTGAAAAAAAAGAGACATAAAACTTGATTGTGGGATGCAGGGAGAGCTGTTAACAGCAGTAATAAAACATTTATGCAAGGTGAGTGAACTGTCCAAAAAATGTCCTCGGACCCCAGAGGGTTAAGTGCTGAATCTGAAACATGATGTAGATGCGTGAAACGACATGGAATAAGACTCTTTGCCAAAGAGTATTCCATGTGATGTTAGTGACCCTGTGGCCTTGGCGGAGGTTTGCGCTCTCCGAGTGCTTCTAGTTGTATTTAATGTTGTTTTTATTTCTTCTTCTTCTCGTGTGTGCGTTCCCAGGTCTGCTGGGAGCTCCCCTACCATTCTGAGGGTGGAGCAGCACATTAGTGTTTTAGCTTTTCCTCGATCTGTGTAAGAGCTTTTGCGGTTTCTCTTAATTTGGTTATCTTCTTCAAAGATATCCTCCGTTGTTACTTTCGGGCATTCTTGCTTATTGACTTGCTGGCATTCCTCTAGTATATGTTTTTGGGTTTCCTCCTCAGCATTGCAGAACCTACAGGATACATTGGCATATTTATTCCTATAGTTGCATTTTACTGCCAGCATTCTTGTTCTTGCCATCATGATGCTATGTGCTTCCATCCTGTTTAGTTTGTCCAGGTAGGGTTTCCTTTTTCCTACTTCCAACGTTTTTACGTTTTCAATGTAATGTTTTACCTTTGATTTGATCTCTCCTTGTTCTTTGATATTCTTCTTTAGCTGTTCGCCTATTTTCCTTTTTATATCTCCTTTGCTTGTTTGATCCGTTATCTGCAGTTTTTCCTTAATCCTGTTGACTTCCCTTTTCCATGGTTTACTATTGTTGTTGATTATTCTTTTCATTAGGTCTGATCCTACTGTATTTATCCTTTTTTGGAAGTTGACCTTGTTTTTTTGTATTATATGGTCTATATCCCAGAGCCCTGTTTCCACACCATTTGTTGTCATTTGTTGCATCAGGTGGAACTGAAGACAAACTTCCTGCTTTTATGACACTTAAATTGTTTTGTGTTGCTTGATTTGAAACATGAACTTTTCATTTATGATGTAATGACAAAATACTCCTGCTGACTGTGTATTCTGTCCAAACCTACCTGTTCTTCCATAGGAGGTACAGGAGGAGGAGCTGTGTGCTCAGGGTCTCCGGGATCACAGAAACAACGCATCATGACCTCGGCCATGTGCACCAGTTGGTCAGTTTCATCATCATGATGAAGCATATCCATGCAGAATGAAGTCTGATAATAGTCCATGATGTCCACTAGAGTCAGAACAAGACATTAATAATGAAATTATTTTATTTAGAGAAAATTACGGACACAAGAAAACATAAAATACAACAGTTTAAAATTTGCTTGGTTCGCATTGCCTGTAGTAAGTCAAACCTGTTTCCAGTGAACGTTGGCCTCCGCCAGGGCTGCCCTTTGTCACCGGTTCTGTTCATTATTTTTATGGACAGAATTTCTAGGCGCAGCCAGGGTGTAGAGGGGGGTCTGGTTTGGGCACCACAGAATCTCG
This sequence comes from Thalassophryne amazonica, assembly GCF_902500255.1. Taxonomy (NCBI): domain Eukaryota; kingdom Metazoa; phylum Chordata; class Actinopteri; order Batrachoidiformes; family Batrachoididae; genus Thalassophryne; species Thalassophryne amazonica. The sequence goes on from NC_047107.1 coordinate 73,030,193, forward strand.
TCTGCTGTTTGCGGACGATGTGGTTCTGTTGGCTTCGTCAAATCAGGACCTTCAGCGTGCACTGGGGCGGTTTGCAGCCGAGTGTGAAGCGTCCGGGATGAAGATCAGCACCTCCAAATCCGAGGCCATGGTTCTCGACCGGAAAAAGGTGCTTTGCCCTCTTCAGTTCGGTGGAGTGTCCTTGCCTCGAGGAGGAGTTTAAGTATCTCGGGGTCTTGTTCACGAATGAGGGATGGATGAAACGTGAGATCGATAGATGGATCGGTGCAGCATCTGCAGTGATGCGGTCGCTGTATCAGACCGTCGTGGTGAAGAGAGAGCTGAGTAGGGGGGAAAAGCTCTCGATTTACTGATCGAGCTATGTTCCGATCCTCACCTATGGTCATGAAAGAACGAGATAGCGAGTACAAGCGGCCGAGATGAGTTTCCTCCGCAGGGTGGCTGGGCGCGCCCTTAGAGATAGGGTGAGGAGCTCGGTCACTCGGGAGGAGCTCGGAGTCGAGCCGCTGCTCCTCCACATCGAGTCAGTTGAGGTGGTTCGGGCATCTCTTCCGGATGCCCCCTGGACACCTCGCTGGAGAGGTGTTCCGGGCACTTCCCATTGGGAGGAGGCCCCGGGGAAGACCCAGGACACGCTGGAGGGACTACATCTCTCAGCTGGCTTGGGAACGCCTTGGGGTTCCCCCGGAGGAGCTGGGGGAGGTGTGTGTGTGGATCGGGAGGTCTGGACTGGCTTTGCTTGAGCTGCTGCCCCCGCGACCCGACCCCAGATAAAGCGGAAGAAAATGGATGGATGGATGGATGGATGGATGGATGGATAGAAGAAATGTGAAAAATTAAACACTTTAAGTAAGGGTAAATGATCCACAAAGAAAATCCAATGCAAAATTTCAAACTAAAAACTAGAAAACCGGTTGGTCAGCACACAACTCAGCATGAATAATGAATAATAATGAATAAATAACATGAATAATAACAACCAACCTTTACCTGGTTTTAATGTGTCATAATGTGCATTCTGTTTTATATATATTTATACACACACACATACATATATATATATAATAATTTTTTATATAATTTATTTAAGCATCTCATGACCCCTGGTGCTAAAACATTTCCAGAAAGAAACTGCAGCCTTTCAGTCTTGAAATCTTTTAGGTCCATTTAATTTGTATATGTAAGATGAGATTGAATCTGAGTGCACAACCAAAACACTATGAAGGTGCCTTCTGAGACAAAATCAAACATTTTCATAATTGTGTCCGTTTCCAGGTTGAAATTACTGGATACTTGTAATTCAATGCAAGACTGCTCGATTGACCTTCTGATATGTTAATATGCCCGATTATAGTAAACAGAGGTGAAACCTGAGGAGATAATAGAGAAAAACACAAACACGTGCAGTATTTGATTCTGTAAAAGGTTTATTTTGAAGGTGTTTCAAATACAATGAACTGGTCCAAATACAAACGTGGAATGCAAACAGGTGATTAGATTCAGATTCAGATTCAAGCATTTATTGTCATTGCCACAAAGAACAACGAAATTACGTCTGGAGCATTCACATGCGTAGTTAAAAAAGTGCAAACCAGTGCAATAAATAAACCCTAAATACCCCATGTAAACATTTATAACATCAGTACAGTGACTTTTTGACAGCAATATCAAAACAAGATGTTGATAAAATGGATTAAAGAGTAATAACAGTCAAATAAATAAATATAAAAACAGTGACACTGTACAGCAATGCAGAAACCAGTTCAATTCTATTGATTGGTGGATATAATCCACGGAAGGAGGGACATAGGGGGAAGAGGGCAATTTCCAAATAAATAAATAAATAATAGTAACAATGTGCAACAATGCAAAAGCAGTTCAGTGCTACTACAATTGATTATGAATTCAATGCAGTTGATATAGTTATAGTCTGTGGCAACGGGGCAGAGAGGGGAGGAGGGCAGTGTTCAGTAATCTTAACATTACGCTAACTAGAGGAATTAAAGTTTGTATAGACTCAATATTAGTGAGTTTCAAATTAGACATGTCCGATATTTAAGCAACATGCACATAATATGTTACTCAACAGTTTTAGCAAAAATGCTATCTTTGATGTTTTTTCTGGTACTCAGAGTTTAAATACATGGAAACTCAAATTCACTCAAAGCACAGTTTTTTAAAGGGACCAGACACCTTTTTTAACAAGCTAATTATGCCTTTTTTAACAAACGTTATGAAAGTACTACTCAATAAAAGAAAGTTACCTCATTTTATTACACACACGCGCGCGCACACACACAGTGTGCTTTTGATCATAATCTTTGTCCAAAATAAAAATTTGTAAAAATTCATACTAAACACATTCTTTAATTAATTCTTTAATTAACATGATTCATATTAATATGATTCCTGTATAAATCCTTTTGCAAATACTGGAGACAAGGAGACAACCAGTCCTTTGGCAAATTTCACATGCAGTAACATAACCGTTCCTCTAAAGTAATAGAGAATTAATTTCACATTTTGAACAATAGACATCAAAATTTAAAACTCTGTGTATTTTAAAAGCACAGGTTTTCCCTCCTCTTTAAATGCAGGCAGAAAGTTGGAGGTCTGAGATCTTCATGTCCAAACTCTGCAGTCAGATTTATTATTTATATCTTTATTTAGCTTTTCACTGTTTGTTCACATGAGAAGCCTGCTGCCATGTAGCCTGACTCATTGTTTCACTGTTTCATGCTTTTGATGATAAACATTCTCCAAAGTACAAATGTGCCTTGCATGTTAGCTTGAAAACTTTTTTGCAAACACCGCAAACAATGAGACAGGTAGAACTTTGACTAACTTCACATGATAACATAATATAAATGTTCTATTTAAATAATAATACAATCCCTGGCAAAAATTATGGAATCACCGGCCTCAGAGGATGTTCATTCAGTTGTTTAATTTTGTAGAAAAAAAGCAGATCACAGACATGACACAAAACTAAAGTCATTTCAAATGGCAACTTTCTGGCTTTAAGAAACACTATAAGAAATCAAGAAAAAAAGATTGTGGCAGTCAGTAACGGTTACTTTTTTAGACCAAGCAGAGGAAAAAAATATGGAATCACTCAATTCTGAGGAAAAAATTATGGAATCACCCTGTAAATTTTCATCCCCCAAATTAACACCTGCATCAAATCAGATCTGCTCATTGACATTGACCCCTATGCCATGACATTGACCCTATGTGTCTTTTTGCAAGGAATGTTTTTGCAGTTTTGCTCTATGGCAAGATGCATATCATCTTGAAAAATGATTTCATCATCCCCAAACATCCTTTCAATTGTCCAAAATATCAACGTAACTTGTGCATTTATTGATGATGTAATGACAGCCATCTCCCCAGTGCCTTTACCTGACATGCAGCCCCATATCATCAATGACTGTGGAAATTACATATTCTCTTCAGGCAGTCATCTTTATAAATCTCATTGGAACGGCACTAAACAAAAAGTTCCAGCATCATCACCTTGCCCAATGCAGATTCGAGATTCATCACTGAATATGACTTTCATCCAGTCATCCACAGTCCACAATTGCTTTTCCCTTAGCCCATTGTAACCTTGTTTTTTATATTTAGGTGTTAATGATGCCTTTCGTTTAGCTTTCTGTATGTAAATCCCATTTCCTTTAGGCGGTTTCTTACAGTTTCGGTCACAGACGTTGACTCCAGTTTCCTCCCATTCGTTCCTCATTTGTTTTGTTGTACATTTTCGATTTTTGAGACATATTGCTTTAAGTTTTCTGTCTTGACGCTTTGATGTCTTCCGTGGTCTACCAGTATGTTTGCCTTTAACAACCTTCCCATGTTGTTTGTATTTGGTCCAGAGTTTAGGACACAGCTGACTGTGAACAACCAACATCTTTTGCAACATTGCGTGACGATTTACTCTCTTTAAGAGTTGATAATCCTCTCCTTTGTTTCAATTGACATCTCTCGTGTTGGAGCCATGATTCATGTCAGTCCACTTGGTTGCAACAGCTCTCCAAGGTGTGTTCACTCCTTTTTAGATGCATTCTAATGAGCAGATCTGATATGATGCAGGTGTTAGTTTTGGGGATGAAAATTTACAGGGTGATTCCATAATTTTTTCCTCAGAATTGAGTGATTCATATTTTTTTCCTCTGCTTGGTCTAAAAAAGTAACCGTTACTGACTGCCACAATCTTTTTTTCTTGATTTCTATAGTGTTTCTTAAAGCCAGAAAGTTGCCATTTGAAATGACTTTAGTTTTGTGTCATGTCTGTGATCTGCTTTTTTTCTACAAAATTAAACAACTGAATGAACATCCTCCGAGGCCGGTGATTCCATAATTTTTGCCAGGGGTTGTAATAAAGTAGAGGTTAAATTTCTTATACTGTATAATCATTTTGCAAAGATGTTTTTAGATGGTTGTTCATGGTAACTCAGGAAAATGTTGCACATAACGTCCTTGAATGCCCCTGGTGGCGATTGCGATTACTAAGGTCCATAAACATTTGGACAATGGCCCAATGACTCACTCACTTATCTTCAACCGCTTATGCCAGTTAAAGGCCATGGGGGGCTTGAGCCTATCCCAGCACTCCTAGGGCGTGAGGTGAGGTACACCCTGGACAGAACGCCAGTGTCGCAGGTCGGACGTAATAAAAATCATCGGTGTTTATTTATTTGTCTGTCTGTTAGCAGGATTATGTTAAAACTACTGCATGGATTTTGATGACATTTTCACCACATATAGATATTAGGGCATTGAAGACTCCATTAAATTTTGGAGGTGATCCGGATCCGGTTTCTGGATCAAGTTTAACTTTATATAGGCTTTGAAGGATTACGTCAAAGCTACTTCACGGATTCTCACCAAATTCACACTACAGATACACATACATATTCGTGCATGGAAGACTCCACTGAATTTGGAGATGATCCAGGTCAGGATTGGCAGCGTCAGAATCTCCGATTGCTCTTGTTGTCATTGTTGTGCAAAGAAACTTCATTGGACCAATCAGTTTACTGTATAAAAACAAAATAGATGACCACATACACATTCATACCATAAAACTTTAAAATATGTCATAAATACTCTTACAATATATGGATAAGTAATAGCCAATGAAACATGATAGTTACTACACAGAGTTCATTACTGCACAGTGCATTATGTTACTCTATTGGGGAACTGCTGGGAATTAGTGCTTTATGTACTGTTAATTCCGGCCAATTGATTCTGCTCTCTTTCTCTCTGAGGGTGCTCCTGCCACAATTGACATCTCGAGTTTGGCGCTGCCTGCTGGACCTCTGTGTGAAGGCCCAGCTGCATACTTACCTGTGACTCTTGCACTAGAGATGCTGACGGGGGCATTTACAACATACAATCTGACTTGAATTTAACTTTGTTTTGCATGTTTGACAATTCTTTGTACTTTGTTTATTTGATCTCTGTTACCGTTAGAATGCCCTGAGCGGTGGGTCACCCCTCTGAGTCTGGTCCGGTTGAAGTGTCCTTCCTCAGAAAAAAAAATAAAATAAAAAATAAAATGCCAGAGGGAGATTTTCTTTGTCACTGTTGCCTATGTGCTTGCCTTGGGGCGACTTATGTTGTGATTTTGCACTATACAAATAAAATGAATTACATTGCATGGGGTCTGGGTGTGACAGGCGTGTGTGTGTGTGTGCATGCATGAGAGGGGAGTGCTAGTGCTGTGAATTCTGCAGTGTGTCCACAGCTGTGTTGAAAAGTTATTTTGCAACCTGTTTGTGCGAGGGCTGGGGATTCTCTGTCTACCTGAGGACAGGATGATAAAGGGGGTTACCAGGGCGTGAGGGGTCCTGCAGGGTGTTTGAAGCGATACCTCGAGTGGATATTTATGATTTTGTAAATGTCCATGGCTTCTTTTGTAAATGCATTTCAGTGCATTCTTAAAATTTCTTTGCTCATTCATGAAGCATAAAACAATGGTTTGGCTTAATAAATCTGCATATGTAGATAAATTGCTTTGGCATAGAACCAAATATATTATCTATGTACATTGATCTGAGGAAACTAAAACTATCATATGCAAATGTCCAATTTTCAAATTATTCACAAAAAGTACATGTATATAAACAAGAACAGATGCTCCAAAGTTTCAATATCCAAAACACAGAATATATAGCTGCTTGTATCAATGTTGAATCTTTGTCTCAGAAACCCATTAAAAGGATGATTCAGAGATACATCTTTGATGTGCTTGGACACATCATCAGTGAAGTACCTGGGATCATAGGGGATTTCAGTCTTTCAACTTCAGACCCCCTTGCTCAGGCGACCCCAACCTGGACTGATCAATTCTGGACTGTGTCCAAGCCATATTCGCCCACTTCTTGTCCCTGATGATCACCAACCATCTTGAAACCTTCTCTGCAGTTTCTGAGGCCTTGCTGATGGTGATACATTTGCGTGCATCGGTGATGATCAGGAGGCTGTAGGCCTTGTATAGTTATCTTCCTGCAAAGCCGCTGCTCCCCACTTCGATGGGCATACACTGTGCACACCACCCCCCGACTGCGGCAATCCTCCACCAAATATGCATATTTTCCCATCTTCCTTCCCCTGGCCTCCTCCATACTCTCTTCCCAGGGCACTGTGAGCTCAAGCATGACCACCTGTTTGGATGTCTCACAGTGGCATGATGTCTTCTCTCAGTGATGGTTTATGTGATTTTATGTTGCTTCCCAATGTCCACCCTCATCTTCCAATCATTAGCTGTTCCCAGGAGGCCCACTTGGGCTTTTGGTTGGGACTTGTCCTGCTTGAATGAATGTTAACTGGTGTATTGCTGGTTGGAGGTGTTTACTCTGGAAGATGGCACTGCAGATAGTTTCAGCAACTGCCTTCAACACCTGGTCATGGTGCCAATGGTAGCGGGCTTCTCCAAGTGCTTTGGGGCAGCTCCTGAATATATGTTCCAGGATTCCCCTTCCATGGCACAAGGTGCATGCTGGTGTCTCTGTCTGGTTAGATAGGCTCGGCAGCACATTATATATACCAACTGGATGTGAAACCTGATGCGGTAAGGCTCAGCTTTCCACAACCTAGCCCATGAGATCTTTCTGTTCATAGATTGTTCCATCTGGTTCAAGCACCCTGCTGCCTCAGTCCCATCATCTAGCTTGCACGGTCCTCCTCGACTCCAGCTCTCACCTCCTTTTGAACCAGGTCCTGCCTTTCTTTAGAATTTTGACATATCTGTACTTTACTTCGTTATTTACATTTTTGGAGACTTTCACTTTTACTTCACTACATTTCCTCAATAAAATGTATACTTTACTCCAATACATTTCCCTGAACCATCTTCGTTACTCGTTACTACAATAAGTAGTAAAGTAGAAGAAATTTGATTGGGCAATACCTGTTTGCAGAGGTGAAACCAGCGGTGCGCCATACTGCGAAGAGACGTCCTCTTCAGTTGCAGCGGAGGGACCCGCCTTTCATCCCTGCAAGTGCCGTGTTTGACATAAAACAAGTTTAAAAGACAAAAAAAGGACAATAATAATACAAGATGACAGATTGAATCTGTGCCTCCATTGAGGAAGAGGAGACTGGAGGCTGAAAAGGGGGCCATCTGCGCTTTGGACTACAAACACGCCGACGCACACACACATACACAGATTGGCTCCCGCTGGAGTTAACACACACTTAAGGGGAACTTCAGTACCGACAAAACTGGCCGGCATGGCTGTTTCATTTCATTTATTTTATTTGAAATTAAAACGTGGAAATTATTGGTTGAACTAATAGGATTAACAAATGAAATAGTTCTGCCTGTGTTGAATGTTTGGTCTCCAAAGTAAAGGTCAAACAATGGCGACGTCCATTGGATTCTACTCAACAAAAATATAAACGCAACACTTTTGGTTTTGCTCCCATTTTGTATGAGATGAACTCAAAGATCTAAAACTTTTTCCACATACACAATATCACCATTTCCCTCAAATCTTGTTCACAAACCAGTCTAAATCTGTGATAGTGAGCACTTCTCCTTTGCTGAGATAATCCATCCCACCTCACAGGTGTGCCATATCAAGATGCTGATTAGACACCATGATTAGTGCACAGGTGTGCCTTAGACTGCCCACAATAAAAGGCCACTCTGAAAGGTGCAGTTTTATCACACAGCACAATGCCACAGATGTCGCAAGATTTGAGGGAGCGTGCAATTGGCATGCTGACAGCAGGAATGTCAACCAGAGCTGTTGCTCGTGTATTGAATGTTCATTTCTCTACCATAAGCCGTCTCCAAAGGCGTTTCAGAGAATTTGGCAGTACATCCAACCAGCCTCACAACCGCAGACCACGTGTAACCACACCAGCCCAGGACCTCCACATCCAGCATGTTCACCTCCAAGATCGTCTCAGACCAGCCACTCAGACAGCTGCTGAAACAATCGGTTTGCATAACCAAAGAATTTCTGCACAAACTGTCAGAAACCGTCTCAGGGAAGCTCATCTGCATGCTCGTCGTCCTCATCGGGGTCTCGACCTGACTCCAGTTCGTTGTCGTAACCGACTTGAGTGGGCAAATGCTCACATTCGCTGGCGTTTGGCACGTTGGAGAGGTGTTCTCTTCATGGATGATGCGAAGGAGATGTGTTGCACTGCATGAGGCAAATGGTGGTCACACCAGATACTGACTGGTATCCCCCCCCAATAAAACAAAACTGCACCTTTCAGAGTGGCCTTTTATTGTGGGCAGTCTAAGGCACACCTGTGCACTAATCATGGTGTCTAATCAGCATCTTGGTATGGCACACCTGTGAGGTGGGATGGATTATCTCAGCAAAGGAGAAGTGCTCACTATCACAGATTTCGACTGGTTTGTGAACAATATTTGAGGGAAATGGTGATATTGTGTATGTGGAAAAAGTTTTAGATCTTTGAGTTCATCTCATACAAAATGGGAGCAAAACCAAAAGTGTTGCGTTTATATTTTTGTTGAGTATATGTTACCCCGTTAACATGATAACTAAGCATGACACATGGTGCAATCTATTCCTTTTAAAAATCCTACTAACTCAACCAATAATTTGCATCATGTTTTACCATAATTGGAGCAACTTTAACTTTTGACCCCTGTACAAACTGAAAGTGACCTTTGTCGCCATGCTTGCTGTTTTTACCCCATAATTCCAGAACATTCAGTCACAGATAGTCCAAACTACACCTTTTTGGAATCTTTGTGATCAGACACATAATGTGGTATAGCTTTCAATATGACTGGAACATTTTTTGACCCCTATACAGTTCTTCAATTTACCCCTACTTGGACCCCTATTGAAAATTCAAATGGCTAACGTTATTTTTCTAAAATATGTACCAAAATGTATACACAGTTAAACTTTGGTGCTTGTAACCGGATTTGAAGGATTCCTCTGCAAATATTCTGTTATCTGCTGCACTATTAGGGGAGACAGCACATTGGGTTAGTGGTTAGCACTGTTCCCTCACAGCAAGAAGGTCATGGGTTTGATTCCTGCCTGTGGCCTTTCTGTGTGGAGTTTGCAAATTCTCCCTGTGTTTGTGTGGCTTTCCTCTGGGTGCATCCATCCAAAGACCAACCTGGTCACATGGCAAGTTGTGATTCAGCAACACTGTCGGATTTGGCCGGGTCAGGGCGCTGAGCCCATGTTTTCCCCCTTTTTGTTGTTTCCCGTCTGCTTCAGCTCTGAAGCATGATGATTCATCATGATTTATTCTGTTATGTTGTCTTGTCACTTTGTTCATTTTGTTATCATTTATGTTAGTTCTAGATTCTGCAGTCAGTTGTGTTTTCATTTATTGTTAATTAATTTATCATTTTCATCAGCTTATTTTTGCTGTTTTCATTTCTGTTATTCGTAGTACTTTAATGTCAGGTTCTGTTATCACTTAGTTTCTGTTCTACTTATAGTTTATGTCTGCCTGTTCCAGTTTAGTTTTGTCATTGTGTTTAATTTCTTATAATTCTCAGATCAGTTTGTAGGTAGTTTATCCTCTGGTTTGCTTTTCTGTCCTGTCCAAGTCCGTATTGCCAGTTCATGTTTAGTTTTGTATCAGTTCTCATGTTCATGTTTGGTTCCTGTTCACAGTAATATTATATTCAGTTGTAGCTTTGTTCTTATTTCTGTTTCACTCCACGTCCTGCACCTGCATTCATGTCTTTGTCTCTCACACCCAGTTAATTATGTTCACACTTCTGTACCTGCCCCGTGTCTTTGTCTTTCCTTTTGTTTCTGTCTGCTTTGTGTTCACTCACGCATCCCTGTAGCTTACATCACTTCTCTTTGAGGACTGTCTTCCTTCCCATCTTGCACAGTGTCTAATCTTCATTCTAGAGTCTTCCTCACGTGCACCTCGTTGACACCACCTGTCCCTTGTTTCACTCTAATTAGTTCACATGCATTTATACCCCACAGTCCTGCACTTCACTGCCAGATTGTTGTCGCTTTGTGCACACTCTCCAGCCTCCTTGTTGCCAGTCCTGATTAGTCCAGTACCTTGATCTGTATTTTTCGATCACGCCTTTTTGCCTCAACCTTTATGCCAGTTTTGTTTCAGAAGAAGTCGGTTTCAGCATTTTATCCGGATATTCCACTGTTAAAGGAGATTTTTTTTAATGAAAGACATGCGGACGGATTGCAGCGTTGGCTCGCAGCCGCCGCGATGCTCCGCCACAGGAAAAACACCTCTGTTGGAAGCCTTAAGGACAAGTTGGAACATGTCCAGCTGTTAAACAATTTCTCATATACTCACTCCACTGAAAGCCATCAAAAGCCGCCTGGATTTTACAAATGGTTATCAACACGGAGGTGTTTATCCTGTGCCGCCGCACCCGTCCGCACGTCTTTCATTAAAAAAATCTCCGTTAACAGTGGAATATCCGGATAAAATGCTGAAACCAACTTCTTCTGAAACTTCTCTGTTCTCTCACGATGTCCTGGATCAATAGAGCCTGAAATGTGGAGGTTTTCAGCTTGAAACAGGCTGACGATGGCGCCTGAGAGCGCTGCGCGACGTCTCGCACCGTGGAAGTCCTTAAAGCGACAGTATCACCTCAAAATCTCTCATCAGCCGTTAAAATTTTCACTGAAAACCAGCTTAATTTTTCGAACCGTGTCCACTTCGATGTGTCTCACAGGTTTAGAAAAAATTTTGATCAAACAAAGCGCCAGTCTCTCAGCAACTTCTCTGACAAAGGAATTCCGACGAGGGGCTGGACGACTCCTCCCACAAGGAGTGTTCACAGGCGAATGACGTCACCGACGTGTGGAAAAACTCACGCATGCGCACGAGGGTTCAAGCATGTCTGACGTAAAAACATATGAATGAAATCCATATAGTTTTTGAAAAAATAAAAAGGACCTATACTTTATTGACAGCCCTCGTATACATTAATCTATTGGTTTGTGATATTGTGACAAAAAGCGCCTCAATTTCGTCACAGCAGCACAAATTCATTCTAATTCATTCCGTGATGGCTGCACGAAATTAAAAGTGAAGCGGGGGTGGTTATGGTTAGGGTGGGGGGAAGAAGTAGGGTTAGGTTATGGTTAAGGTTAGGGTTGGGGGTAGGAGTAGGGTTAGTAATAGTGAGTTAAAAAAAACTCACGAAAATTTGACTCCTTTCGTGACGGGAGCACGAAAAAAAAACGTGAGACTGGGCTGCCAAAGACGTAGGGTAGGTGGAGTGGAAACTTTAAATTGTCCGTAGGCGTGTGTGCAGGTGTGAATGTGCTTGTTTGTCTGTATGTGGCCCTGCGACAGACTGGCATCCTTTCCAGGGTGTACCCTGCCTCACGCCCTATGACTGCTGGCATAGGCTCCAGCCCCCCTTGACCCATAATTGGAGTAAGCGGTTGAAGATGAGTGAGTGAGTGTTTTTAGGGGAGAAATCTCAAATATTAAAGTAGTAATGTGTGTAATAGAAGAATGCCTCATACTTGCAACAAAACTTACAAGTTCAGTTATAATTTATGTTCTATTGGCTGTAATTAGCCAACGGAATTTTCATATCTGTAGGAAGTTTCAAAGACAAACATTTGCCATTTGCATTCAACTCAATTTCGTGGCAAAGCATAGTTTAACCAGTCATAAATCCCGTTGTTAAGCTCTGACTTAACGCATCACGTGATAAATCTGTTTCCAGGTCCAAGGACCTGCAAATTTACAATTAAAGATATGTCTGTATGATCCTTTTAAGAATCTACAGTTTAAGTTTAGTTTATGTTTACAGTGTACGCAAACCTCCGTCCCTCCCTTCTCCACCTCCACCTCCGTTAACCGCATTCATCTGTTTATAAGGTAAGAGCACTTAATAAAACTTTTTTCTTTTACTTGATATATTTTATTATGCACAAGTAAAATATACATGTCTGTTGATAATTTTTTGCATAATTTACAGTAATTTGGGGATGTTTTACAAGACTGGAACGGATTAAAATTAGTTATTTTCAATGGGGGAAATTCGTTTGAAATATGACCAGATTGTCTTACAAGCTTGTCACAGAACAAATTAAACTCGTAAGTCAAGGTTGCACTATACTACTAAAATGTATCTTTAATGCTTTTCATCATATTAATAAGAGACTGCATCCATGAGACCCTGAAAACTTGCTAAAACAAATATTCCAAATGATCCGTGTCTGCTGCGTTTACCTGCATGGAATTTAATAAACGCAAATCGAATTTCAGACATTTATATATATATATATATATATATATATATATATATATATATATTTACTCTGGAACAAAGAGGACAAACATTGTTGTAAAGGACAATAAACAGGACATTAAAGTGCAAACTTCACTTTCCCCCCGAACGACATGAACAGGAAGCGATCGGAGCTCACAGCAACTCTCACTGAAAATAATGAAGAAATGACCTAAGCTTCTGGCATTTTTACATAAAACAAACACAATAACAATGTCTAAAAACCTAGTTAATATATCCAGGAGAGTTTTAGGCACAACATACAAAGAGTTTTAGGTTGCGATGTTAATGCTGTTGTCCGTGTGCAACGGTTTAAGTGCAGCCTGATCAGAGCGTCTCAGTGCAGTTCTCAATGTTAGGGCCCTGTTCTACTGGGGTTTAGGAGGATTTGCGCATGAAATCAGGAGACAAAAGCTGAGCGTCCGCAACAAAGGTGGGCGGAAATGACAAATGTCCCGGGGTGGATCAGCGAATACATGAGGAAGAAAAGCGGATATAACAGGGAACAGAAGCGAAGGCGACCGCAGAGGTGCCCCCATGAGGGACACAGCGGCCGTGATGCACTTGCTCCATCCGTGCCCACTCTGTCTGCATGCGCGACATACCATTTGCGACCGTGATGTGGCTGTGCTGGGCATGCGTCATATCTGTTTTGCACACTGTCCCGGTCCGCCGCCAAGCCGCGCCAACCCGTCGGTTGCGGATATCAGCAGATGACAGGGGATATGCGGCGCGTTGGTTGTGTATGTCCTGCTCAAAAATCCTGGCTGCGGACATGCGTGCCTCTGCAGATGATCACGGACGTGTTCGGATGGCGGCCGACTCATACAGGAATGTTTACACGGTTATTGCGGTTGTTTGGCGGATGTGGGCCACTTTTGTGCGCATTCCATCCGCAAATCCTCCTAAACGCCAGTGGGACAGGGCCCTTAATGACAGCTGGCCTTTTTTGTTTGGACCCGGAAGTTGAAAATCACATGATGCGTTACATCACACTTAACAACCGGATAAAACTGTGTCAAGCATAGAATTTGAGGCAATAAGCAAGGAGTTAATTGTTCCTCCCTGAAAGACAGCTTAATGTAACATCTAATGACAGACATTTAGCATGTAAGGGCATATTTATTCAAATTTGCAATACATGGATGTTTTGTACAAGAGTTATATTTTAGCCTGCCGTCTGTTGATGTCAATTTCAATTGAAATTTCAGGGGCACTACTAAAATATTAAAAATAGCTGTTTATGCAAAATGTTGTATTTTTTTTGGGGGGGGGGGGGGGGGGTGACGCCCTGGGAGTAATTCAGTGTAGATCCGTCACTGTGGGGAACAGTTTCGTCCTGTGGAAGGGTCAAGGTCAGGGTTGAGGAAAAGAAATCAGCAATGATCAGCCAAGCCCATCATGTACCTGTAACCATTGCCATTAATTAAATATTTTAATTATTAAAGCTCGAACCTCATTTGCGGTTTTATAGACTCAGCTACAAAAGTTTTTGAGATGAATGTTTCCATGAAGGATTTTACATTTAATTTTCTCCCATAAGGATGTGGTAATGAGCCAGCATTGCTTTAACAAATACCTAATATTAAACACTTTAAGAAAACTATTGTTCGCAGGATCCTCTTTAATTGTCCCTGGAAATAACTGGAGATGTTAGTTTCATTCAGGATCTGTATGTGCAGCGTCATCAAAATGCGACGGTCGCCTCGCGCCTTTCCGACAAGCGTGTGTCTCCGTTACATTAGAGTTTCAGCTGTTAGTTTTGTCAACATAGTTTCGGGTTTTCTTTCCCATCCTTGCTACGGGTAAGTCTAGCTTAATTCATATTGTACCTCGTATTCACACAGTTCCCAGAGTAGAAATGTTGAACAGCGGTGACATTTTCGGCCCTTCGTTCAGTGGATAAGTTTAGCTTGCTAGCTGAAGTTAGCTCATGTGGTCGGCATGATTCGGGAATAGTTCCCTCCCGTGGTGATGGTCTGTGTGGACATCTTTGTCTCCTCAGCTCGAGGACTGCGTGACACATTGTTGCGAGCCTGCTTCATAAATGTGGGAATTTTCCCGACGCTGTAATGTAATCTGTTGATGCAACATGCTGCCTTTACGCATTCTCAGATTTTCGCTCTGCACTTTCAAAACAAACTTGTCCGTTTTGTTGACACGTTTTAGAACCTACCTTATTGTGCCATTCTGTTCTTATCTTTTATGATACAACCCCAGTTACGTAGTAGTAGGACGAGCTAATATGGCCGAAATTGTCCTCTTCATATCTGGCTTGTTTATGATTTAATTTGCAGGTTACGTACGTTTTGCGCAGAGGCCATACTTTTTCTTAAGGTAATTGGCAATTCGTACGTAGGCGTATGAATAATGATTAATATATAATCATTATTAATGATTAAGAAAAAGTGCAACACTCACATTACTTCATCCGGGTTTAAAGATGCTTGTTGCTTTTGAACGTTAGCAAGACCAGGCTAATGACATGTATGAGCCGTGTTCCTTTTGTTTATGTCGATCACGTGTTAGAGTTCAAACACTTGTTTTTCATAAGAACCAGTGCCATCTCATGGATCTCATGGATAAATCAAATGTAATCTATCAGAAATTTCACCAAATAAAAATACTTAAGATTAGATGTTGACTGACGTGGATTTTTAAGAGCTGGAGGCGGATACAGATATTTGAGACTATTTGCCTGCAGTAAAAAGTGTCAATATTTAGTTTAACATACTCTTAACACAAAACTTTCTATAAAATGTTTTGCAGTATATGTTTAATTCACTTTCAAAATGCTCTTCACACAAAAAGCGCAAGGAGCTACAAATAATATCATGAAGTAAAGCAAAATACAGCTGACACAGCTCCAGTTTGCACACTGCTGTCTTCTTCTATGCCAGTCTGTGGGACAGCAGTCTTCAGCACTGACAGGCTAAAGCCTCTGTCCCACAGAATAATGAGCCATGCATGGGTGTGTCAGTGATTATCCAAACAATGATCCACATTTTAAGGTATCACATATCTGGTACTAAGGCGCCTCTTTCTGTACCTCACATGTGCCAGGTATCAGCCTCTAGTGAGCCACGACCAACCTGTCATTTGAGCTCCGTCCACCCTCGAATGGCTCGTGTCGCCACATGTGATCCACATCAAGACACGTATGATCCATGTAGCGCCATGTAATGTGACGGTGGTGCATGTTTAGGCATGGGTTTGGTCCAGACCTCCAGCCCTCCACACTTGGTCCCTTTAAAGTGTGGGTTTTCAATTCACAGCATCCATTCATGATGTTGTCACACTTTTTTTAAATGCATTCCAAAAAAGACGCTCCTGCACAGTCTGGCTAGTGTGCACCATGTGCCAGGCTGCTGTTCACCTCTGTTCCAGAGTCATTAAATGCACCAGACCAGCTAGAACTGAACCACAGGTTCCTGGACAGTTGCCTCTGCGCTCGTTTCTTCCGTGGCTTATACAGTCACACCATGATCCAACATTTAACTTTATGTTCATCCGTTAATGTCTGTAAAATCACTGTTTTGCATGCTCTCATTCTGTGTTCCTGGACAGTCACGTCTGCGCTCCTTCTCGCTAGCTTAATTTTTTCTACGGCTTTGCTGTCTTTATTTCTTCTGTAGTTTTAAACAGTCATTTTGACACCGTGATCCAACTTTTAACTTTGTGTTCATCTGTAATTCATTGCAAAATCACTCTTTTGTGAGCTGGCATTCTGCGTAAATGCAAGAGCGCGAGTCATTGCATCAGTGCACACACACAGCGGAGCTCATCTGATCCATTTTAATGGATCAGATGAGGATTTCTTGTTAAAACAAGATGTTAAAACTGTACTCATCTAAACATACTTTTACAGCTGCTTATATAGAAGGAATGAACATGCAACTGTTTTGCTAAGCCATTACAATAAAAATGTTACAAATAGTTACCTTTTTTAAGCTGTCCCAAATACGTTCTCCACCTCAGTGCACGAGAGAGAGGGGAAAAAAGGGTCCAGATGATTCTGTGATTCCAGAATCGATTAGAGGTGTTTTCAACTGCCAAGCTCTGACAGAAAATGATTGTTCCTCTACAAAATAATTATTTTATATACAGCGTCCGGTGCACAAAGCAGGTGGAATTGTAGTGCAGAAGAGGGCTGAGCCAAAATAGCCAGTCCGATCCTCGTAGCTGCCAGTTGCTCAGATAATGGGCTTTTAACAGCCTCGTCCTCACCACGAACATGCCTCTAAAATCCTCGTTTGCCCTCATAGTAACCTGTACATAAACTGCCCCACACTGTTGTTGCTAAATTTTGAACGTCTTGAAATTAGCACCACGCCCAGACACAAGCCTCGTTAGCTGAATATTCTGCCTCTAAGAGCCTCTCCGAGCCACTGTTCTCTCACGACTGTTAAATAACTCCTCTCGTATATAAAAAAAAAAAAAACATGCTGCATGGCTCATTATTCACTGCTCATTATTTGGTGGGATCAGGGCTTAACAAAAAAAGTAGTGTTGTGGGAGGGACTTTGGGGGGGGGAAGTGATGGTCTAGTGGTTAAGTGTTCTGCTTGAGACCTTAGGATCTTCGGTTCTGTAGAAGTTGTGGGTCGGCGACTGGCAGAGTGCTGTTGAGCATGACTTCTACATATCTCAGTGCTGTTGCAGGTGAGCATGAGAGAAAATTGAGTTGACACTGAGTGAGCTTAGAATCAACTCAATCAACTTCAATCAACTTTTTTCTTGTATAGCGCCAAATCACAACAAACAGTTGCCCCAAGGCGCTCCACATTGCAAGGCAAGGCCATACAATAATTATGAAACACAGTCTACGTCTAAAGCAACATAACCAAGGGATGGTCCAGGGTCACCCGATCCAGCCCTAACTATAAGCCTTAGCGAAAAGGAAAGTTTTAAGCCTAATCTTAAAAGTAGAGAGGGTATCTGTCTCCCTGATCTGAATTGGGAGCTGGTTCCACAGGAGAGGAGCCTGAAAGCTGAAGGCTCTGCCTCCCATTCTACTCTTACAAACCCTAGGAACTACAAGTAAGCCCGCAGTCTGAGAGCGAAGCGCTCTAATGGGGTAATATGGTACTATGAGGTCCCTAAGATAAGATGGGACCTGATTATTCAAAACCTTATAAGTAAGAAGAAGAATTTTAAATTCTATTCTAGCATTAACAGGAAGCCAATGAAGGGAGGCCAACACGGGTGAGATATGCTCTCTCCTGCTAGTCCCCGTCAGTACTCTAGCTGCAGCATTCTGAACCAACTGAAGGCTTTTTAGGGAACTTTTAGGACAACCTGATAATAATGAATTACAATAGTCCAGCCTAGAGGAAACAAATGCATGAATTAGTTTTTCAGCATCACTCTGAGACAAGACCTTTCTGATTTTAGAGATATTGCGTAAATGCAAAAAGGCAGTCCTACATATTTGTTTAATATGCGCTTTGAATGACATATCCTGATCAAAATTAACTCCAAGATTTCTCACAGTATTACTAGAGATCAGGGAAATGCCATCCAGAGTAACGATCTGGTTAGACACCATGCTTCTAAGATTTGTGGGGCCAAGTACAATAACTTCAGTTTTATCTGAGTTTAAAAGCAGGAAATTAGAGGTCATCCATGTCTTTATGTCTGTAAGACAATCCTGCAGTTTAGCTAATTGGTGCGTATCCTCTGGCTTCATGGATAGATAAAGCTGGGTATCATCTGCGTAACAATGAAAATTTAAGCAATACCGTCTAATAATACTGCCCAAGGGAAGCATGTATAAAGTGAATAAAATTGGTCCTAGCACAGAACCTTGTGGAACTCCATAATTAACTTTAGTCTGTGAAGAAGATTCCCCATTTACATGAACAAACTGTAATCTATTAGACAAATATGATTCAAACCACAGCAGCGCAATGCCTTTAATACCTATGACATGCTCTAATCTCTGTAATAAAATTTTATGGTCAACAGTATCAAAAGCAGCACTGAGGTCCAACAGAACAAGCACAGAGATAAGTCCACTGTCCGAAGCCATAAGAAGATCATTTGTAACCTTCACTAATGCTGTTTCTGTACTATGATGAATTCTAAAACCTGACTGAAACTCTTCAAATAGACCATTCCTCTGCAGGTGATCAGTTAGCTGTTTTACAACTACCCTCTCAAGAATCTTTGAGAGAAAAGGAAGGTTGGAGATTGGCCTATAATTAGCTAAGATAGCTGGGTCAAGTGATGGCTTTTTAAGTAATGGTTTAATTACTGCCACCTTAAAGGCCTGTGGTACATAACCAACTAACAAAGATAGATTGATCATATTTAAGATTGAAGCATTAAATAATGGTAGGACTTCCTTGAGCAGCCTGGCAGGAATGGGGTCTAATAAGCATGTTGATGGTTTGGATGAAGTAACTAATGAAAATAACTCAGACAGAACAATCGGAGAGAAAGAGTCTAACCAAATACCGGCATCACTGAAAGCAGCCAAAGATAACGATACATCTTTGGGATGGTTATGAGTAATTTTTTTTTTTCTCTAATAGTCAAAATTTTGTTAGCAAAGAAAGTCATGAAGTCATTACTAGTTAAAGTTAATGGAATACTCAGCTCAATAGAGCTCTGACTCTTTGTCAGCCTGGCTACAGTGCTGAAAAGAAACCTGGGGTTGTTCTTATTTTCTTCAATTAGTGATGAGTAGAAAGATGTCCTAGCTTCACGAAGGGCTTTCTTATAGAGCAACAAACTCTTTTTCCAGGCTAAGTGAAGATCTTCTAAATTAGTGAGACGCCATTTCCTCTCCAACTTACGGGTTATCTGCTTTAAGCTACGAGTTTGTGAGTTATACCACGGAGTCAGACACTTCTGATTTAAAGCTCTCTTTTTCAGAGGAGCTACAGCATCCAAAGTTGTCTTCAATGAGGATGTAAAACTATTGACAAGATACTCTAACTCCCTTACAGAGTTTAGGTAGCTACTCTGCTCTGTGTTGGTATATGACATTAGAGAACATAAAGAAGGAATCATATCCTTAAACCTAGTTACAGCGCTTTCTGAAAGACTTCTAGTGTAATGAAACTTATTCCCCACTGCAGGGTAGTCCATCAGGGTAAATGTAAATGTTATTAAAAAATGATCAGACAGAAGAGAATAGACTAACTTTATTGTCCAGATGTACAGCATTTGTACAAGTTGTTGCATCCATGCGGCAGGGGCAACGAGGTGTGGTTGGCCGTGAAAATGTTGCGTGGAAGCCTGTGCTCTGCTGTGGCCGCATTGATCAAAGGAAGCTCAGCCAAGCAAGTGGCAGTCCTCCAAGCTGGGCTGCTACTGCTTGTTGCAGCTGCGATGCGCTGGTCGGCTGGCTGACTGGCTCTTGTGGCTGGTACGATTCTGCGCCAGCTGTGTGATTAGTGGCTGCTGCGATCGAAGCGAGCTTGGCTGTCTGCGGCGAGCGAGTGCTGGTCCTCCAAGTCAGACTGTGGCTGTGAAGCGCTCTTCGCCATGTGGCTGGCTCTTGTGGCTGGTGCAATTTTCCCCCAGCGGCTATGAGGCTTTGCTGGCCATGTAAGGCGAGGTTGCCGTGGTGAGCCGCAGCTACCGCTGATGTGGCGGTGGGCGGGTGTCTGGTCATGTGAGCGGCGAAGAGACCCGTAACATCACCTACACCAACTGGGCACTGGCAAGTTAGAGTGTGTGGCTGAGGACAGTCACTTTTGTGGTGTTCAATGAGGGGTGTTGCTGCTGACGTGGTGCGGGCCATCAGTTGATGAAGCAGGCTCTGCGATCGCCATCATGATCATGTCCGGTTGCCTTTTAAAATGTTGAAAAGCACATGTCGGGGTCACCAGTGTAGCAGTCGTGGGTCGCCAGTGTGGAGGTTGTGGTGTCACCGGTGTGGAGCTTTGGAGCCAGGTTCCTGGCGACCGGCAGCATGTTGTTGCAGGCAAGCATGAGAGAAATGTGAGTCGACACACTGAGCGAGCTTAGAATAGAAGAGATTAACTTTACAGAATTTATACAAGTTGATAGACATTGAAATAGGAAACGCTTTGCTTTCGCCAATAAAGGAACGACAGTGAGACCTGGGCGATAGGCCTTGATCTGTACCGTTGATCATTTGTATTATATGACTGAGAATAGGTGGTTGCGTGCCACCTGCAGTTGTGGGGGACATGAAATTTAATGTTTGGATCGAATATATGTTGCACCTCGGCATGTTAATACCTGCTGCGATACATGAGACATGAAAAGGCATAACATGTATAAAGCAGGAGTTCTGTCAGCAGACATTAATTTGCATAGGATACAGCTTTGTTTGGCAGGCAGGAAAAGACACAGTGAAATTACATATGACTTTGTGCTTGGTGACTGAAAGCTGTTTATGGTGAATTTGGTGTCAGAGGTGTAACTTGGTCACTACAGTTTAAAACCCAGCCAGACCAGAAAATTGACATGGTCCTTAATCCCCTAGTTGCTCCCACTGAGTAATGAGCACCTTGCATGGCAGCAGCTTGACATCACAGGGTTCTCAGCAGGATTTTTTCTCAGCGTAATGGGATGGAAAAATCACCTTAAAAAGCCGGGGGTTCGGTGGATGCTTAAGCTTCAACCCCCCCCCCCGGAAGCTTTTACATTATGGGCTTATAAAGGGCCTTCTTTGTTAGTCTCAACAAATATACCACAGTCTGATGTCCAAACAGAAGAAGAGAACATCTCGGTGTTTCAAAATGTGACAGTGTTTCCAACAATGGCACCAATTTGAAGTTGAAACTGCAGAGGAGACCTTCATCTGGTTAAATTTGCTGAAAGTCCAGCTCACCTGTCGTCTCTGCAAACTCACACTTGCTGCTATGCTTCTAAATTAAACAAAGGCTCTTCAAACAGCAACTATTTTATATTTCAAAAAACCTTTCCTTATTTTAACATTAAATGAAGGAATCAGTCATCATGGTTTTAATTTACAGACACATCAAAGATTTCTAAAGAATCTTTATTTTTTTTTATTACAACTATTTTAATTACAAGTTATTTAATGTAAGAAAAAGCCACAAGGATTTTCCTGAATAAACTGCTGTGTATAAATTCGCAGTTCTGATGTTCCTAACACACGTCTATGGTGTCCTGTATTTTGGCCTGATGCCTTGTTTCTTATGGCTTTAAAGTAAGGCTGTAACAAAAAACAAACAAAAACTATGGCTTTACTTGGCACTCAAAATGCAGGCAATAGTGTTTCAGATCGTTATAAGTTTAAAAATCTAGCAGGGAAAGCTGGCCTCGGTCTTCCCTATCCTGCAGCACTCTGCACGCGGCTTGCTGTGAGGAGAACTTTAGTGGCTGTAAGGGAACTTTACCCCCAGCACTCGGTGCACGGCAGACCGCAGAAGAACTTTAGTGGCTGTACAAGAACTTTTCCCCTAAGAACTTTTCCCATATGCGCAATGATCCACACAGGAGAACCTTTGTGCACTATCCCATGGAAAATGCATGTGATGAGGAACGGGAAAAAACTACGGTGTGAAATGGTGGATGTTTTTCTTTTCTTGCCCACAATAACAGACGATAGTCCGGTAGCGGCTTGAATCGGCAGAAAAGTGAGTCATGATTGATGTCTTTAAATGGGTTTGACTGAGGTTGATGAAAATAGTCATTTCTGTAGGTTGATTTTTGGACCTGCTGCAGGTCAGTAATGATTTCAGAAATGATCATTTTCCCGTTACACGTCCTTGGAAACAGCATAACGACCCAACTGTAGCGTAATTTATTTTTCATGCAGCAGCATAATGGGCCGTTACACTGCTATAATGCTGGTGAGAACCCTGCATCAGTGTGTCTGTGTGAATGGGTGAATGTGAGGCATAATTGTGAAGCACTTTGAGCTTCTGATGCAGATGGAAAAGTAAATATATATGCAGTCCATTTGCCATTTGTTGAAAACCAGAAACCAGCGATTCATACTTTAAAAGAGTAGCATGGACTAACAGTCAATCACTGCTTGAAGTTGGGTGCCATTGGCTCCATATGGTGCCCTTCTCACATCAGTGGGCAGAATAAATTAAAGTAGTTCAAGATTTGTAATGGTTTGTAAGGAAAAAAAAAAAAAAAATATATATATATATGTGTGTGTGTGTGTTATTAATTCCGACCAGACTCTGTCTTATCAGAGAGCCGTACAGCGTTTGAAGCTGTGCCAACAGAACGGAAGACAATTCTCTTTTCTGACTGCAACAAGACAAGAGTCCCAGTTAGTGAATTTAATCCACACAAAAGTGACTCATGATTAACTTATTTTAATGGCTTTGAGAAGGGTTAAGAAGTGGACTTTCCACTTTTGAAGAGCAGCAAATCAAAGAACCTACGAGCCAGCGGATCGAAGCTTTGCTTTGTTGGTTCACGCTTCAAAGTGGAGTCGCGGTGCAGAAACGCTTGATTACAGACCTGCTGCAGGGTCTGAAATCAACGCAGATGAATGATAATTTTCCCGACAAACGCCTTCAAAAACAACGGCTGCTCTGAAGGACTGATAAGGGAATCGTTAAGCAAAAAGTCTATTGATATTGGCGGATCGAATTATTTCTTAATGATACCCGAAAAGAACTAGTTCTCAATACCCAACCCTAGTGGTTAAGGCATTGGGCTTGAGACCAGAAGATCCTCAGTTCAAATCCCAGCCTGACTGGAAAATCACTAATGGCCCTTGGGCAAGGTCTCTAATCCCCTATTGCTCCCGGTGTGTAGCGAGCGCCTTGTATGGCAGCACCCTGACATCGGGGTGAATGTGAGACTAAGTATGGGCCAGTATGAGTTTTGGACGGTATGATAACCGTGGGCAAAAATACAGTGGTTTCACGGTATTATGTATAGCTTTAAAATGTGCTTTAACAACATTATGGCTATTTGCATATGAAGCGCACTAATTGACACGTCTACCGCTATGAGCACTATACCACTGATAACTTTAGAGAAAAGACCAAAGTAATAGTCACTCTTTTAGACATGTAGCATCTGCTCCGTGAGAAACATGACTTACTTGCATAGGGAGAAATGTGGCTGGAATAACGTCCGGAACTCCGGATGTTCAATACTTGCCCCAGCTTCACCAACAAAGTGCTTGGAATAGATGTATTTGTCCTTCTTGGCATGTTTAATTATTTCATGATCAAAAACATATAGAATTATTTCATGGTCGTTGTGTTGCAGTGCACAGTGAATTAATTTTATCTGTCAAACTCAGCCATCAAAGTCAGTGGGCGGATTTCTAACACCTGATTGGTTACCCTGCACATCAAGTCATGGCAAATTGATTGCAGATAATGGATTGATGCAGAGCTAGTGAATGCATTCCCATACACTGGGTGGTGCTGTTCACTTCTACGTTGGTTTAGGTACTCTGTCAAGTTAAGTTTATTTGCAACCACTAAAAGACAAGGTCCTGCTGGCCCCATTGTGTGAGAGCGTGCTGTGCTGCTCTGCAGTTCCAGTACCTCAGCTTTCATTCATTCCTGAGTGACAAAAGTCTCCAAAAAAAGGCGGCGAGAGCTTAGAACATGACGATCACTCTACTCTGACTGTGGAGCAGCTGCTGTGTGAGGATGAAGTGGAGAACACGGCAGATTCAGCCGAGGTGACAGAACACAGAATACCTTTCAGCTCCTCAGCCAGGTAGGTTTTATTTATCTATCTATCTTTGATTGATCCCAATAATGCCTCAAGATTAGCTTCTTTTTGTAAAATTATTTTATTTTTTCTTTTCTTGTATAGAATTAATTTACAATAAGCCCCTTCTCTTCTCTTATTTTTTTATGTGTAAAGATGTTTCAGGATTTTGTATGGTACCCATTTTGTTTGTATTTGATTCATCAATAA
>NC_047107.1:73057304-73114076 GCF_902500255.1 Thalassophryne amazonica
GCCATCGTCCAGGTGTGGACGAGGTAATCCGGATGCGTTTTGACACGGCTGACCATGCCTCTTTTACTTCCGACTGCATCGGATTATGGCAATATTTGCCGTGACAGGCATGGTTCCTCCACATTCTTGCTTTGTGTGACGGGGGTTAACACTAGCAAGTAAAGTTAAATATTGAACTGTAGAAAGCTTTCTCATTTTCATTTTTTTCTCTCATACAGGTGCACTGGATGCTGCAGTTTCCCGCATACAGCAGTTGGAGGCAGAAGTAAAGGTAACTGGATAAAGATTTTACCACCCTTCAAGATGACAGGTGGGCATGACACAAAATCAAAATTTCAAATGGAAATGGACTATTAAACGTTCTTAAAATGTGCAGATAATTGTTACTGATATAATAAAAATGAATTAATTTCACTTCTAACCACAGTGCAGCAAAGAAGATTCTCTGAAAACCCAAGCAATTGACCGACTTTAATCCTTGTGGAAGGAGCCATTCACAGGGTGAAGGAATGTCGCATCTGGGGGCATACTCTTCCTCTGACCTTGTCTGGTGCAGTCAACCAGCTGTGGACCAACTGCTGTGTGATGAACGACTTCCAGGGATGACTTGATATGAAAGGCTATATTCCTACTGAATAAAGGATCGTATTTTTTGTCTTCATTCAAATATTGCAGTATGAATTCTTTTGCACAACTCTGCACATGGATCACACAGCTGTAGTGTACATAGTTTGTATATTGGCCTAGTTCTGCTGTACTGTACATAGTCACTCATCATTTGAGATCTAAAAATATATTTTTTAATTTGTGAATGACATGAACGTTTCGTAAACATTTAATAACACGTGTCTGAGTTTTTATTATTATTTATAGTTAGTAGGCTCCTAAATGTACAGCTGAGAAGTGGAGGCCAGTGTTTTCTGGTTTGTAATTGTCCTGTAGCTTTCTGCACATTGGTATGACAGGGGTGAACCTCGTGGCACAGGTCAGAACCTACAGTCAGCCATGGAGAGCTCAGAGAGGCCACGCAGCACCGAGGAGATCAGAGGTTACAGTCAGGCTTTTCAGTCCTTCACCGAGAGACAATAATGATGTGTTACAGGGAAAGATCCTGAAATAAGCAAAAAATAAATGTTAAAATTACTGATCTTCCACACGTCTCTTACAAATTGTTTTGATTTTCAATTCTGACAACAACCATTCTGGAAAACGGCTGACATCAATGTTTTATTTGCTGCATTGATGTGCAGTCCTCCTGTCCCATTCACGCGCACACGTGAACAAAGAAAAAAAAACAAAAATTGGCTGCTGCTGCAGTTCCTTGCTCTCCTCTCCAACTCTGTCATAATTGTGTTACAAACCAGTCACCATTTGTTTTATTATACATCTGTAATAAAATTATCTTCACAGACGATTCGTTGGCGTTCGCACATGTGAACAACAACAACAAAAAACATTTGGATGCTGCTGCAGTTCATCACTCTCCTCTCCAACTCTGTCATAATTGTGTTAAATAAATAAAGGACAAAAGGGACATAAGTCCTGCTCACAGGGTGATTGCCAGAGACAGGACATGTCCACATAAAGTATAAACTCAAGACATCTCCATGTCACTACATATCCAGTCCCTGATTGGTCATCGTGGCGTGACAAGATGAAAAGTTCAGATTTTTCCACTTGGGGAAGAGGGCGACACGATGCAACGCGATATCGCGTGAATTGCTCAAAATCACTTTATTCGCGTCCATCGTGTGGCATTGCATGGCTCGGACTTTTGTGGCACCACAACGCGTCCTTCCATAGGGATTACATGGCAACCTCTCGCCGCCGTCGCTCATGTGGCGTCCGGTGTGAACGCGGCATAACAAACAGACATGAGTGTAACAGTGTCTTGTGTCGTAAGCACTCAACATCAAGTTTGGAAAAAAATCTAATTGTCCAAAGTCTCTTTTTGTTTGCCTGTGTGCCTATACACACACATTGTTTTATAAACTGGTTATTAATTAATTTTTTGTTTTAACCTCCATATCAATGATATTAGATACTGATTAAAAAAACTAATTAATGCATCAAACACAGAGACGTGCATGTACTGTAGATACACTTATGCTGTACTGTAGATTTCTGCAATTCATTAACTGAAGACTTGTGAATTTAGTGTCACCTTAAACCGCATTGTTTCATGCTCCTCCTGATGGTCCTCTTTGACACTCCAAACTTCGCTGCAAATTCACCAGCTGACGGTCCACAAAGAACTTGATGCTCCAAGAATGCACTTGGTATCAAATGGCAAACACCCTGCTCCCTGTGTGTTGTGCCTGTTGCACCCTGGTACCACTTCTTCTAAATTTGCAGTCACTTTGCACTCAAAAATAAGTCCAGCAACTTCAATAAATTCCTCCATTTTATTTGCTACATGCTCTGGGTCGGCAGGTCCTGCTCCCACATCCTCTGCTAGGCCTAAAATATCTCTCACAAACTCCTGACAATGTTCATGGAGGTCCTCCATTGTCTCTTCCCAGGCAGCTACATCAGACCAAAGCAATGGATCAGATGAGATTAGCGTTAGCCCCGCCCACTGACTTTGATGGCCGCGATAGACAGAAAAATAAATTCATGATGCACTGCAACACAAGGACCATGAAATAATTAAATGGTGGAAATAATTAATTAAATAGTCAATTATATATATTTTTGGGGGAGGTGATGGTCTAGTGCAGGGGTGCCCACACTTTTTCGGTTCACAAGCTACTTTCAAAATGACCAGGTCCAAAAGATCTACCTTCATCAAAAATGCTTTTGCTCTGTAAGTTCCAGAATTGTCCATGAGCCCTGGCCTTAAGCTCAATGTCAGCCTGTAAATTCAAATTCAAATTTGTTAATTTATATAGCGCCAATTCGTGCAGGGGTGGTGGCCAAGTGGTTAATGTGCTTGGTTTCAGTGTAGAAGGTTCCGGGTTCAAATCCCACCCCTGCCACATTTCTCCATGTAATGTGGAGTTGTGTCAGGAAAGGCATCCGGCGTAAAACCTGTGCCAATTCAACATGCAGATCCACCTTGGATTTGCTGTGGCGACCCCGAGTGCAAACAAGGGAGCAGCCGAAGGGACTTGCAGTACTCTTATAAGCAACAGCACTGACAATTTAATGGACGAGGTAATCATCTTTACTAATTAAAAAAAAATCAAATGTTCACAATGACAACAAACCGTTAACAAACAAGGGAGCAGCCGAAAGGACTTACTATATAGTGCCAATTCACGATGAGATCGCCTCAAGCCGCTTCACACAACATAATAAAAACAGAAAACTGAATTAAAAACTTAAAACAGTAAAAAGACAAAACCATAAAAGAACACGAGAATAAAAACACATCATAACACAATAAAACTAATGATAAAACAAGGCCTGTAGTGTCAAAATCTCATCCTCCACTGTAGATGGGTTCAGGTGAAACAGTGCTGAGATTTTTGATGTGAGTAAATCAACCTCAGCATCGTCTCTAAATGGAAAGCGCATAAGCAATGTATTGAAACCCTTTGTCAAAGTCTGACAGACAATTTTGAATCTGCTCTGTGTAGAGTGCACTGTCAAGTTGCGCACATGCCTTCTGTTGCATCTCCAGCACTGATGTGAGGTTTTTGAAGTTCCCCAAATCATGGTGCTGCAGCTTTGAGGACAGATGTTGCATTTTTTGCTTGAAGGCATTAACTGAGCTGATCATATTGACCACGGTTTTGTCTTTTCCTTGCAGCTCTAAATTAAGATCATTCAACATGTTGGTCAGATTTGTTAAAAATGCCAAGTTGAGGAGCCACTTATCGTCACAAAGTTGCTTGTATTCTGCATGTTTACTGTCAAGGAGAAAATCCTTTATCTCCGGACAGAGCTCTCGAAATCTCTGTAGAAATTTCCCTCTACTTAGCCATCTCACATCAGTGTGTAGCAAGAGGTCAGAGTAGTTGCAGTCAGTGTCCTCCAGATGAGCACAGAACAGTCGTCTCTGAAGAGTTCTCGCTCAGATAGAACAGGCAATTTTTGTTGCCACATCCATTATCTCTTTCATGTTTAGCATTTTAGCACATAATGCTTGTTGGTGTATGATGCAGTCATAATTAAGGAAGTCAGGGAAAGCATCGTCCTGCTTGCACTTGGCAATAAATCCATTCAAGTGGCCCACCATCGCGGGCGCACAGTCCATGGTGATTGACATCAGTTTACACACTGGGAGCTGGGTTTTCTCAAAGTTTTTGAAACACTGAAAGATGTCTTCTCCCTGCGTGTGTTCTTTCATGGGCAGTGTTAACAGCTCCTCTTTTGCACTCATATCTGAAAACACCATCTGAATAAAAATGCACAACTGGGCTGTATCACTTCTGTCTGTAGACTTGTCTGATTGCAGTGAGAAACACTCGCAGTCCGCGATCTCCTTTCAAAGCTGCTGTGTCAAATCCTCAGCCATAACTTCATAGCGCTGTGTACCTGTACTTCTTGATATCTGAAGAGCTTTGATTGAAGATAGTATTTCTGGTTTGTTTTTAAAATCCCGAAACAAAGAGTCAGCTGCCTCAATGAAAGCATCTTTTATCATCTCTCCATCTTGAAAGGACTTCGAAAGCCCCTGTCACAGTGGCGTATTCGTAGAGCTGCTCATTACAGCGTATCGTCTACGCTGTAATGAGCAGCTCTCCGCCCACTTCACGAGGAGTTTTTTCTCGATACGCAGCAGTATGTTGAGGGCTACGCGCGTAGGACGGAAGAAATTAAACATGTTTAATGTTCTTACATGTGTACAGCACAGCATGGAGCCTTCACGCGAGTACACGCAGTGCCGTGCTACTGTCCGCTCTTATCAGCCCGCCCACGCTTCAACACGGTACTCTACGCCATTTCACATCTCCCTGTTGTTCTTCTGGAGCTATAAATACTGCAAGATCATTGCTTCACTTTATCATACTGGACTCATTATATATGAGGACTGTTCACTGTGTTGCATCGTTTCATAAAAGTGTTCTCTCTCTCTGTCTCTTTCTCTCTCTGTCTGTCTGTCTGTCACAGAGGGAGACCACACGCGCTATCAATAAAAGCGCTCTCTCACAGTTTAACGAGTCACAGCGTTTCGTTCACGGTAGCCTTTACCACAGCCAGACTCAGCAGCATCTGGACACAAAAAAAGTGATCCACCAAGACAAAAAAAAAAATGTTAAATGACTGTTTTTGAGTCGCACCACACCATGCAGTAGAGAACCGAGCGCACTTCCACAGAGGCAGAAAATAGCACTGAACTGGTGCGGCATGGCACGCGTGACTGTGTGCACATTAAAATGCGAACACATGCAGCTGCAAGTATGAACGAACACTTAAAAAGGCTGAGTATGCGCGCATTTTGGGCGTATTTAAATGAAACACAACGCCGCAATGAGCAGCTCTACGAATACGCCAATGTGACAGGGGCTTTCTGATTAATGATGGAGTTACACACCCGGAACAATGCGTCGGTGGCTGTCTTTGCTTTGAATTAAGCTGTGTGAAAAATGACTGCTGCGACACCTGTGTGGTGACTTGAGAATGACCCCTGGAAAAGGGGAGATCTCAGATTGGCTGCTGTGCATGTCAATCAAATGGCAATTACGCCGATTGATTGACGTGCACAGCAGTTAATCTGAGATGTCTTCTCACGGAATGACCTGCCGTGAGACTGGGTTGCACAGGGAGGAGAGACGCTTTTTATCATCATACTTTACAACCCCTGGCAAAAATTATGGAATCACCGGCCTCGGAAGATGTTCATTCAGTTGTTTAATTTTGTAGAAAAAAAGCAAATCACAGACATGACACAAAACTAAAGTCATTTCAAATGGCAACTTTCTGGCTTTAAGAAACACTATAAGAAATCAGGAAAAAAAATTGTGGCAGTCAGTAACGGTTACTTTTTTTAGACCAAGCAGAGGAAAAAAATATGGAATCACTCAATTCTGAGGAAAAAATTATGGAATCATGAAAAACAAAAGAACGCTCCAACACATCACTAGTATTTTGTTGCACCACCTCTGGCTTTTATAACAGCTTGCAGTCTCTGAGGCATGGACTTTGAATTGATGGGATAAGAAAAGTGTCCAAAATATCAACGTAAACTTGTGCATTTATTGATGATGTAATGATAGCCATCTCCCCAGTGCCTTTACCTGACATGCAGCCCCATATCATCAATGACTGTGGAAATTTACATGTTCTCTTCAGGCAGTCATCTTTATAAATCTCATTGGAACGGCACTAAACAAAAGTTCCAGCATCATCACCTTGCCCAATGCAGATTCGAGATTCATCACTGAATATGACTTTCATCCAGTCATCCACAGTCCACGATTGCTTTTCCTTAGCCCATTGTAACCTTGTTTTTTTCTGTTTAGGTGTTAATGATGGCTTTCGTTTAACATTTCTGTATGCAAGTCCCATTTCCTTTAGGTGGTTTCTTACAGTTCGGTCACAGACGTTGACTCCAGTTTCCTCCCATTCATTCCTCATTTGTTTTGTTGTGCATTTTCGATTTTTGAGACATATTGCTTTAAGTTTTCTGTCTTGACGCTTTGATGTCTTCCTTGGTCTACCAGTATGTTTGCCTTTAACAACCTTCCCATGTTGTTTGTATTTGGTCCAGAGTTTAGACACAGCTGACTGTGAACAACCAACATCTTTTGCAACATTGCGTGATGATTTACCCTCTTTTAAGAGTTTGATAATCCTCTCCTTTGTTTCAATTAACATCTCTCGTGTTGGAGCCATGATTCATGTCAGTCCACTTGGTGCAACAGCTCTCCAAGGTGTGATCACTCCTTTTTAGATGCAGACTAACGAGCAGATCTGATTTGATGCAGGTGTTACTTTTGGGAATGAAAATTTACAGGGTGATTCAATAATTTATTCCTCAGAATTGAGTGAGTCCATATTTTTTCCCTCTGCTTGGTCTAAAAAAGTAACCGTTACTGACTGCCACAATTATTTTTCCTGATTTCTTATAGTGTTTCTTAAAGCCAGAAAGTTGCCATTTGAATTGACTTTAGTTTTGTGTCATGTCTGTGATCTGCTTTTTTTCTACAAAATTAAACAACTGAATGAACATCCTCCGAGGCCGGTGATTCCATAATTATTGCCAGGGGTTGTATTATATCACGCGATCTATTCAACCAGTCGATCGCGAAGCTGGTGGGCACCCCTGGTCTAGTGATTAAGCATTTGGCTTGAGACCAGAGGATACTTGGTTCAAATTCCAGCCTGACCGGAAAAATCACTAAAGGCCCTTGGGCAAGGTCCTTAATCCCCTAGTTGCCTCTGGTGTGTCGTGGGTGCCTTGCATGGCAGCAGCCTCACATCAAGGTGAATGTGAGGCATTGATGTGTAAAGCGCTTTATCATCTGATGTAGATGGAAAAGCGCTATATAAATGCAGTCCATTTACCATTTATGACCATGAAATAATGAAATAGTGAAATAATTATTTATTTAATTCCAGTTTTAATGAATTAAGGGCACATTTAAGTAATTATTTAATAATGTATATCTGTTTAATTTTGGCACTTTTACTCCTCCGATTTAAATTAGTTAATGACACATTTAACTCCTTAAGCCCTAGAGCCTATTTCACCAAAATCACATACCCATACATTATGATTTATTTCTCAGCTTGTACAAGGTAAAAAAAATGCAAAAGTTTGGATCAGCTAAAAGACAGGTCCTAGGGGATGTTGTGGATGCAAAAAAATTGAAAGTAAATAATACTTTTTAGGAGTAAATGGGTCCCCCCCCCCCCCCAAAAAAAAAACAATTATGTCTTTATTTGCTTGGTGTTTCAGCTGTGGTTAGGTGATGTATGATTGAAGTGGATACTTTTGTAGAGGAGACTTTGGTTGACATTTTCATGTATAATAAGTGTATGTTGGTGTCAGCATTGGTTAGTTATGAGTGTTCAAATGTTCCAAAACAGGGCAAGTCCCCAAATTTGGGGACTCTAGGGTATAAGAGGTTAATTAATTAATGACACACTTAAGTAATTATTGTCCAATTTTAATTAATTAATGACACATTTAAGTAATTATTTAATGATGTATTTATTTATTTATTTAATTTTGACACTTTTGTTCCTCCATAATGAACACCCCGAGAGTAAACAATGACAAATGTTGCATTGTATAACATCCGGTAAGTCAAGTAAATTTTGCATGGGGGAAGAGGGAAAACCTAAAGCATCCCTGTCTAGGTGTGGCAGTCTTATCAATTGTAAACTGGAAATATATTCTATAAAATCTCAGGCATATGCTGGTTGATGTATTATTTTCCCATTTAGTCCAGTGTTTAACAAATAGGTCCATCTTTAAATTCACTGAGAAGGTAATCGTTTCCATTTTGTAAATATCCATCGCTATTTGAGCCCAATCCTGGACAGTTGGTTTTCTCTGTGCTTTCCACTTCTTTGTAATAGCTTTTTTTTTTAACCTGCAACCATAAGTTTGTTCCAGACATTGTTGCTTCCATTGCTTGAGTTTTTGACCCAAAACATAGTTTTAAGATCAAGTGGAATATAGGTGTGAACAAGATCAGTCAGAGTTTTCTGATGTCTGCCAATCTGGATCCTGATCACCTCCAAAATTCACTGGAGTCTTCTATCTGTGGTGCAAATTTGGTGAAAATCCTTGAAGTAGTTTTGACGTAATCCTTCAAAGCCTGTGTAAAGTGAAGTCTTGATCCAGAATCCGGATTACCTCTAAAATTCAGTGAAGTCTTCCATGCTCTAATATCTAACTGTGGTGCAAATTTGCTAAGAATGTGAATTTTTTTTTTTTTTACACAATCCTTCAAAGCCTATATAGAAACTTGATCCAGAATCCAGATCCGGATCACCTCCAACATTTAATGGAGTCTTCCATGACCTAATATCTATCCAACCATATCTCACAGCATGTTGTGATTCAGCATCAAGAAATACACTTTAATCTATTGGTTTGTGATACTGTCACGAAAAGTTCAAATTTTTGTAACTGGAGCACGATTTTATTCTAATACATTCTGTGATGGCTGCATGAGATTAAAAGTGATGCGGGGGGGAGCTAGGGTTAGGGGAGGAAGTAGGGTTAGGTTAGGGTTAGGGGGAGAGGTAGGGTTATTCATAGTAAGATTAAAAAAAATTTTTGGCTCATTTTGTGACGGGAGCACGAAAAAAAAACCCCTTGAGACTGGGTTCTATCTATCTGGTGAAAATTTCATCAAAATCTGTGCAGTGGTTTTGACATAATCCTGCTAACAGACAAATAAACGCTGATGATTTTACATCCTTGGTAGATGTAATAATAGTAGGACTAAGTAAGTTCCTTCAGCTGCTCCCTTGTTTTTCCAGTCGGGGTCGCCACAGCAAATCAGAGGTGGATCTGCATGCTCAACTGGCAGAAGTGTTACGCTGGTTGCCCTTCCTGATGCAACTCCACATCACATGGAGAAATGTGGCAGGAGTGGGGTTTGAACCGGGAACCTTCCTCACTGAAACCAAGTGCTAACCACTTATTAGTTACTTACAAATATTATAAAAAGATTTCTTGGGCTTACATTCTTATCTTATACCCCCCCCCCCCACACACACACAGTGGAAATATTGTTGAAATTGGTTTCATTCCAGTTTGACCAGAACTTTTCACAACACCATTTGTTTGTGTCTTCTGCTGCAGATATATCCAGCTATGGATATGGACAGTGCCAGTTCAGTGGTGCTGCAGGCCTTAACCCAAGCAACCAGTCAGGATACATCTGTGTTGAAGCCTGCCGAGGAGCAGCTTCGCCAATGGGAGACCCAGCCAGGCTTCTACTCAGTCCTTCTGGTGAGGAATAATATGTAAAAGAATTATATTTAAGAGTTAGTTGTAAATTATTTGCTTTTTTGTCAGTTGTATTTGTTGAATGCTAGCTGCAATTTTATTTTTTTGTCGTGTCTGAGAAATTCCTTGTGCCTTACTAGTCCGACTGCTCCATTAATGTTCAGACCCTTCAGAAATTTGTGATGCTGGGATTTCAGCAATTAATTTGGCAAAGAAATCAATATATAAAGAAATATTTTGGTGCAGTCCGACTCTGTTTATGCAATTTGATAAATCCTCCTCAGTACATCCTCCTCACACTTGATGTGTCATTTAAAAGAAGTAGTCCAAAACTTTGAGATTCTTAATGTGGTTTTGTCAGAGAGCAGCAGCTTTAAGTCAGTCACCGTGCGCTGCCTGAAGCAGGGTCGCTAACTGGTGGCCCATGGGCCACATGAGTCCTGGCCTCTTTTGTGTGGACATGCTTCATCAGGGTACCAGGAATAATTTTTGAAGGTACACATGCACCCCGAGTGACATGAGATGGGTATAAAATAATTCCACTGGAGCGCAGTGGAAGAGATACTTATTGCCAAAAATGTAAATTAAATAAAGGAACTGAATTGATCTGTATCTTTTCCTTGATGATTAATTTAACTGAATATAACATTTTTCCCCAGTGTCATTAACATGCTTGAGTTTTTTTAAAATATCTCGGGCAATAAATAAATTAATAAAAATAATCCCATTGATCCATGGGAGGATGCCTCTGGACAGCACCATAGTGGAGGTGAAGTTAAATGATCAAAATGAGCTTTTGTGTGTAGTGATTCTTAATAAATCACATTAACTGTTAGAAAGGCTCCAAATGTTTGCGTTTGTTGTATTACGTGCCACCATAGTCCAGCCTAAGAGCATCACCATAGTACCACCTTAAGAGAGAGATGGATTGGACTGTGGGATAACACCAGCCAGAGAAGTTAACTACTGACAAGTTGGCGCCATTCCTTCAACAACAAGAAAAGAACAGGGTTGTCTGCAATTGCTCCTATCAGTATAGTGGCCAAAACTTGAATGAGTCATTGCTGGCTGCACCTACTAGGGATGCACCGAGCCACAATTTTTCGCTTCCGATCCAATCTTGATACCTCAATTTGGACATCTGCCGATACTGATACTTTTCCGATCTGATACCAGAGCTCTGTTTGCTTTAATATGATTATGATTATTGTTGATTTTATGTGAGGATTTTATTAAAATGGAGACCTGAAAGTTCAGCTACAATTTGCCAGAAGGTGTATCTAAGATGAAAGCCTAGATTTGATGTTTTGGTGAAAGAATTAACTATTTATTTTTTATAGACTTCAAGAGAAAAGACAGTTCTCTCTCTCTCTGTCTGTCTGTTTGTCCCTCCTTCTCAATTTTCAGTTTTAGTGGAGCCTTATTAATATGGAAGACATGCATACATCGTCAAAGCAAGTGTTAAGAATAAGAATTAAGTCCTCTTTCTCTGTCTGTCTCTCTCCCTCTGTCTGTCTCTCTCTTCCTCTTGCTGTGTCTGTCTCCCTCTCTCTCTCTGTCTGTCTGTCTCTCCTTCTCAAGTTTCAGTTTCAATGGAACTTTGACAAGGGAAACATGCTTACATTGTCAAAGCAAGTGTTAAGAGTAAAAATGAAAAATTAAGTTATCTCTCTCCCTCTCTATCTGTCTCATTTGCTCTCTCTCTCTCTCACGTTTATGCTCTCTCTCTCGCTCACTTTCTCTCGGTGTTTTGTTGCTGTGCAAACTTCAAACTTTTTGGAAACGTAAAGCCTTTCAACTGTAAAATAACCTGTAAATTTCTAAATATATCATCAGCAATGCCCACGCGCAGGATTTTAATGAAGATTTTTTTTTTCCCCTTTCAGCGGACAGAATCTCTGTTTGGTTATCCTCCTCAGCTGCGATCTGAGCCGGTGTTTCATAGCTTTTCACAGCACACATTTTCATCAACAGTTCGGTTCATTTTTCCGAAAATCTGTGCTCGACGAACAATTTGAACCCGAGAGCCAGGTGGAAATTTACCACTATCTGCAGCTAGAACACTGTGGAAGAGAGCTCTCTCAAACAGCTTGGCTTCAGAAACCTCTCCTCTCCCCACTGCAAACAAAACAGAGAGGAAACAGCAGCAGTTGAGAGGATTCACAGTGGCTCCTCGCGTATCGGAAAACGTTGCGGGTTGGATCGGTATTTTCCGATTCTTGAATTACGTCAGTATTAGAAGCCGATCCCGATATCGGATCGGACTGGCCGCAACCTTAGCACCCACTCTTGGGGCTTTACTCCTAGGATTGTTACTGCGCTTTCGGGAACACATGTCACCCCGTGATGTAACCTGAGATGGCCAGCCAGCTGTGTTCGAGTGGCAGGTTCTACTATTCGGCACCACCTGCAGTCCATGCTGTGCCACGTTCGCCCTGGAGCGCCACGTCACTGATCACAACCAGCCAGGAGACGCCGTGAGGTTCTCTATCGACAGGTGCATCTATGTAGACAACCTACTGCAAAGCCTTCCTGTACCTGAGGCCGCCAGACATATATACATATATATACATATATACATATATATACATACATACATACGTATGTATGTATGTATGTATGTATGTATGTATGTATGTATGTATGTATGTATATATATGTATGTATGTATGTATGTATGTATGTATATATATGTATGTATGTATGTATGTATGTATGTATGTATATGTGGCAAAGGGTATCACTGGTTGTGGGGAAGAAGGGGTAGGGAAAAATAAGCTGATGCTTCACCCTACCCCTTTTCGGATATGTTGGGTACACAGTAGGAACTTTTTTGTTGTCGTCTTCACTGATCTATCTTGTAATTGTTGTATCAAATGTTCGAAATAAACAGTTTTCATTCATTCATTCATTCAATGTGCAATAAACTTATTTGAAGGAAAAAAGAATGTACAGAAAGACAATTGAAAATGTGGGAGATTCTAGACTTTTTTTTTTTTTTTTTTACACATTTCCCCTGCATAATTTTCAATTTGAAAAGTTTGAATTTACAAGTCACAATATCACCAGGCTGGGGGCATTCACTTCAAAGTGTGAAATTCTCACCTTATCCTTGTGATTCAGATTTTGACACCCCTTTATATTGTCAAAAAAATAGAAAAACTAAAGGTCCAGCTTTCCTCCCCAAGTCAGCAGGCGCATTTTACTCTGTATTTGTCAGCATTTCTCAGCATGTGACCTACATTTTAGGAAAAGCAGAAGCATCCCGATGGCTGGCTGACTGTGAAAGGAATACTGCTTCGTCTGATAACGAAGCTTTTGAGCTTTTTACATTGGGAAAAAGTCAGAATACGTTAATTTCAGGACATAATGGACTTTCTATCTAACTGTCAGAGAACTTTGTGAGGAGCTCTGTAACATCGGCTGGCGAGCGCGCGCGATCTGTGCCTGGGGACTCCTTTGGTGGATGACTGTTCACGTTTTTTGTTGTTCTCAGTGGAGCTGGTAGGGTTTATTATTATTTTACTTTGTCTGTCTTGACATGAGACTGTTCTGTATTGGAGCAGCATGCACCACACACGTGCAGTGTGCTTGCACATTAAGTTTTTGCACAGTGGCAGAAAGTGGCTGCTTTTTAGCATGACTGTAATTAATCTGTGGTTCCGTTTTTAACTTTGGCAGTATTTCTTTCAAGTGTGCACTGAGACATTTTCCTCTAAGAAGTGCTGTGGGAAACTAGGGATGTGACTGTTACAACATCTCATGATTCAATTCGATTCCGATTCTTGGGGTGACGATTCAATTCAGAATCGATTTTCGATTCAAAGAGCTCTGAGAAATAGTTATATTACTTTAAAAAATGTTTATGTTTAAGAAAATGCAGCTTTACAAGGTTAATCAAGTGATTCTAGCTGTAAATTTACTTATCTGCTTTGCTCGTTCAGAGTTGGCTGGCAGTTTAGCGAAGCGCTGGTCAGTAGTCGGCAGATACCGCTGCTCCACTTCTTTTAGCTCTGGGTGATGGCGTAGCATGTGGGCTTGCGGATTTGAAGTGTTTACGAAGTACTTGACTTTCATTTTGCAGATTTTGCACACTGCATAAGTCATGTCAGGCTCCTTCTTACGCGCAAATAATAAAATCCAAAATGCGCCCAAACATTTGCCTTCAGCAAAGACGGTGCTGGCTGAATTAGCTCTTCGTCCGTCATGCTAAGCTGCAGCTCACGAACGTTTGAAGCACGTCGGACCCTCCCCTCGCGGGGACGCTGCAGTACGGAAGCCATGCCTGACAAACAGTACACGCAGCGAGTAAGTAAAAAAATGCTTTTTAAAAAACGATTCTTGGACATTTTGGATCGATTCAGAATCGTAATAAGAATCGTGATTTGGACGTGAATCGATTTATTTATTTTTTTCCGGCACCCCTATGGGAAACACTCAGAAATCTTATGATTTCAGTGAGACATGTCCTTTAAAACATAGAAGTATGGAAATAATGCACTCCACTATCCAGCCCCAAAATCTCAAAGTGTGTCTCGGTACCTGAAGAATTTTGAATTCCGTTCTGCCGTTTTCTTTTTAAAAGGCTCCCTGGTCACTGTCACAGAGGCTGCAGCATCGTTCTTAGCCTCTGATCTGATCAATCCCACAGCAGACAGCGTTGATCGAGTCAGCTGTGTAGCTGCCTCCGTATGCTGGGCACCAGCGAGCCTCCTCCCCAGACGTCGCGGCGATCGCTGCACCCCACACGGGCTGTGGTCCCTGCCAAGATGAAACAAAAAAATGCAGAGCTCATCATCTGGCTTCGTCTAAGGCTTGTTTTGCTTGGTTTGTGCCATCTGGATGTAAACAGGATAAAATAAAGAGCTGAAGTTGTTTATGTGAAATTTCCTGCAAAAGCGGGTTTGCGCGCCATTAGAGTCTCACCAAGTCTCCCGCTAAAACATGATGAGATGACACTACACTATAGCGGCACGAGATGGCAGTATAACGGTGTGGCACTGTTGTTCCATTGTCTGGGGGGAACCCTGTGGATGGATAGGTTGTGCTGCTGATGGAGCCACAGCTTCCCTGGGCCTTGTGGCCCATTGGACGTGTCAGCGGATGTGAGGATCGGGGACCGTGACTATACAAGGCCAGCTGCCAGGTTGGTTGCTCTGCCAGCTGTCCTGACTGGTGAGGAGGACAACAGCACTGTGATGAACGTCACCTCTTGCTCAGAAACCAAAATTTGTCACCTTTCTGTGGAGTGAATATATTTCATATATTCAGGGCAGCTGCTGGAAAGGCTCCCAATGTTTGTTTGTTGTATTACGTGCCTCAATAGTCCACCTTAAGACCAGAGGTCTATCTTTGTTAGTTGGCTATGTACCACAGGCTTTTAAGGTGGCAGTAATTAAACCATTACTTAAAAAGCCATCACTTGACCCAGCTATCTTAGCTAATTATAGGCCAATCTCCAACCTTCCTTTTCTCTCAAAAATTCTTGAAAGGGTAGTTGTAAAACAGCTAACTGATCATCTGCAGAGGAATGGTCTATTTGAAGAGTTTCAGTCAGGTTTTAGAATTCATCATAGTACAGAAACAGCATTAGTGAAGGTTACAAATGATCTTCTTATGGCCTCGGACAGTGGACTCATCTCTGTGCTTGTTCTGTTAGACCTCAGTGCTGCTTTTGATACTGTTGACCATAAAATTTTATTACAGAGATTAGAGCATGCCATAGGTATTAAAGGCACTGCGCTGCGGTGGTTTGAATCATATTTGTCTAATAGATTACAATTTGTTCATGTAAATGGGGAATCTTCTTCACAGACTAAAGTTAATTATGGAGTTCCACAAGGTTCTGTGCTAGGACCAATTTTATTCACTTTATACATGCTTCCCTTAGGCAGTGTTATTAGACGGTATTGCTTAAATTTTCATTGTTACGCAGATGATACCCAGCTTTATCTATCCATGAAGCCAGAGGACACACACCAATTAGCTAAACTGCAGGATTGTCTTACAGACATAAAGACATGGATGACCTCTAATTTCCTGCTTTTAAACTCAGATAAAACTGAAGTTATTGTACTTGGCCCCACAAATCTTAGAAACATGGTGTCTAACCAGATCCTTACTGTGGATGGCATTACCCTGACCTCTAGTAATACTGTGAGAAATCTTGGAGTCATTTTTGATCAGGATATGTCATTCAAAGCGCATATTAAACAAATATGTAGGACTGCTTTTTTGCATTTACGCAATATCTCTAAAATCAGAAAGGTCTTGTCTCAGAGTGATGCTGAAAAACTAATTCATGCATTTATTTCCTCTAGGCTGGACTATTGTAATTCATTATTATCAGGTTGTCCTAAAAGTTCCCTAAAAAGCCTTCAGTTAATTCAAAATGCTGCAGCTAGAGTACTGACGGGGACTAGAAGGAGAGAGCATATCTCACCCATATTGGCCTCTCTTCATTGGCTTCCTGTTAATTCTAGAATAGAATTTAAAATTCTTCTTCTTACTTATAAGGTTTTGAATAATCAGGTCCCATCTTATCTTAGGGACCTCGTAGTACCATATCACCCCAATAGAGCGCTTCGCTCTCAGACTGCAGGCTTACTTGTAGTTCCTAGGGTTTGTAAGAGTAGAATGGGAGGCAGAGCCTTCAGCTTTCAGGCTCCTCTCCTGTGGAACCAACTCCCAATTCAGATCAGGGAGACAGACACCCTCTCTACTTTTAAGATTAGGCTTAAAACTTTCCTTTTTGCTAAAGCTTATAGTTAGGGCTGGATCAGGTGACCCTGAACCATCCCTTAGTTATGCTGCTATAGACGTAGACTGCTGGGGGGTTCCCATGATGCACTGTTTCTTTCTCTTTTTGCTCTGTATGCACCACTCTGCATTTAATCATTAGTGATCGATCTCTGCTCCCCTCCACAGCATGTCTTTTTCCTGGTTCTCTCCCTCAGCCCCAACCAGTCCCAGCAGAAGACTGCCCCTCCCTGAGCCTGGTTCTGCTGGAGGTTTCTTCCTGTTAAAAGGGAGTTTTTCCTTCCCACTGTAGCCAAGTGCTTGCTCACAGGGGGTTGTTTTGACCGTTGGGGTTTTACATAATTATTGTATGGCCTTGCCTTACAATATAAAGCGCCTTGGGGCAACTGTTTGTTGTGATTTGGCGCTATATAAAAAAATTGATTGATTGATTGATTGTGGGATAACACCAGCCAGAGAAGTTAATTACCAACAAGTTAGCTTTATTCTTTCGCCAAAACTCTTCATTATGCAGCGCCGCAGTGCCAGTGTGTGTCATTGTTGAACAGCCACACATAAACACAACCCCAGCTACAATCTTGTGCCTGCAACTCACCTGTGCCTGCAACTATTCAGTAAACTGCCCAAAATGAACAACTATCTTCTGTTATTGTTTCCTGAGAGACGTCCTGGGGGTAAAAGAGGCTTATTCCCATCACAAGCCAACCCTATACATCCCTTTAAAGCTAGTCTCCATAACACTCACCATTTAAGAATTACTTTTTACAGCTTTTTACAGTGTCGTGAACTGTAAATGCCCCCCCCCCAACCTCTGTCGTTTCGCCCCCTCACTTTGGAGGACTCACTTACTTGAAATCTTCCCGGTGATATCACCGTGTTAATTTTTAAGATTTGTTAACTCTCCCACCCTGATGCACTGGGAAGCTTAGAGTTTGGTATTTACTTCAAACAGACCTGCATTTGACTGTCTTTGGGCTGAGCTGTCTGCATGCCTGGGATTCCATAATGCATGTGTTCTTCCATAGTGATGCATGCACAAAAACTGTACTTCAGTGGCTGAAAGTATTGGCAATGAGTAGTATTCTCATCCAGAAATGGAAGAAAATGAAATTACATTACTTTTGTGGCTTGTCATTTTTACATTTCTCTCCACCTCTGTCAGGCAAACTTTCTCACAAACAAGAAAATGTTTTTTTTTCTTCCCTCCTGCTCAGTGGAAAATCTTCACATGGTCTTCCTTTTCTTTTGACTGCTAACTTTGACCTGTTAAACTAAGGAGGAGGGCTACCGTATTTGGTAACCCCCGATACACTCCACCGCAGTATCAGTGCAGCTGCTACATTATATTAGTGTCAGGGTTCTCACCAGGATTTTTTTCACAGCATAGGGGGGAACTTATCTGGGCATAGCCGCGGGATGAGTGTTGCAGGCACAACTATTGTAGGAGGGTCAGGGGGCATACCTCCGAGAAAATTTTGACATTTATAAGCTAAGATAAACTTTATTGTCCCTCTCGGGGAAATTTGTCTTGGGACAAAGCACAGGAAGCTGCCATATACAACAAAAACAGACATGCAAGGGCCACAAAAACAACAAGGACAATATCGTGCAAATAAGTACAAATAATTACAGTGCCAAAAAATCGCAGTGCAAAACCTGTACAACACAATGCCACAAAAATTAATAGGGAAAAAAAAACTTTTGAAACTATATTTTCACTTTGCTTTGCGAACTGGGACGTTAAATAACGTGCGACGTCTTTAAAAAAAAAAAAAAAAAAAAAAAATATGCTGGTTAAATCACAACATAGGGGATCCAAGTCACAGCATAGCGCAGGGGGCGCTATGCGCTGGCGAGAACCCTGAGTATTGCCGTTGATAAATGGGAAGATGTACTCTTCTTATATTTAATATAACAAGAGCAACACATATTATTAATTTGTGCATTTTTTCACCTCTCTGAAACCCAGGACAGTGGTGGCTACATTTTCAACTTTTAGCTCTTGCTACTGCAGTACAGAGCTTTAGAAATGTGTTCTATCTGTGTGTGCTTGCATTTGTGCATAGCAATTAGTGGACACCAAATCACTGTAGACCCAGGATTTTTGGGTTATAAGTTTATCTCACAGCCCTCATGCAAGAGTTCAGAGGGCACCCACTCCAACTTTTCTGAGGAATCTCTTTCTGACTGACCAAATAACTGTTTCTCTGCAGTACTCATTTGGAAGCTACTGATCTTTCAATATGGATCTCTTGTCATTGTTCCCCAGTTTGTAATGAATATAATCATTTGAAGAATACTATGAAGATTCAACCTGATCTATGGTTGCTTCTACATTTTAAAATTTTAGTGTGTATATAGAATT
Source organism: Thalassophryne amazonica (assembly GCF_902500255.1). Lineage (NCBI taxonomy): Eukaryota > Metazoa > Chordata > Actinopteri > Batrachoidiformes > Batrachoididae > Thalassophryne > Thalassophryne amazonica. The sequence goes on from NC_047107.1 coordinate 73,076,288, forward strand.
AAACTACAAAGTGTATAACTTGAGATGCAAAGTAATCTGAGCTTCCCATCAATGAAGGGGTTGATGGTGTGTCTTTGAGTCATTCAGATTTGTAAGTTGCTCTGTAGTTCAACCTGAGCTGCATGAGACATTTATACTAAGCCACTTCATAAATTACATGGTGTTACACTTGTCTGTTTGCAGTAACAACATTTGCTGTATTTATTTTTCTTTTCTACAGAATATCTTCAGTAACCACATGCTGGATGTAAATGTCAGGTGGCTGGCTGTGCTGTACTTCAAAAATGGCATCGACAGATACTGGAGGAGAGTGGCACCTCAGTAAGGCTGTGTTTGGTGCTCTTGTTCTTGCCTGTTTTTATATTTACCCTTATTTCTCTTTTGGTCATGCAATTTTTTTTTTTTAAATAGTAGTGTGGCTTTTTTAAGGCTTGTCATGTCCCTCACGAATTGCAATTCATCCATTTTCTGTTTTTCTCGAGTCTGTTTAGTATGCTGACAACAAGCTGCTAAAGTGAAGCAGGGGGAATGTGCATAGAGATAGAGATGAACAACAGTGATAGAGATGAACAACAAAAAACAAAACATTTCCATGATCAGGCCGACATTTATAAGATCAGGACATCACTATGTGGCAGTCTATCGCAGGACTAAACCTAAGTGCCTTTGGAAGCCAGCGCACCTGGAGTAAACCAAAATTAAGTAAAGTAAATCAAAATTCTCTGTGTGCAGTAGCACGCACCAACGCCCATCTCGCGTCCTGTCTGCACCCGTTAAAGACGAGTTTACTCTCTAGCACGACACATCACGACACAGGTCAGGTCGTTGCATGAATCAAAAGCATGCTCGTGTCAGTGGGCCTTAAGAGTGTCAGGAAGGTAGATCTTGAAGACCGAACTTGGGCACCCCTGGTGTAGAATGAGCTGAGCGCAGAAGGCGAACCAGGATTGCACGCGGTCTCTCCCCTGCACTTGGTTGCGGTTTCGAGGCTCTGTGTGCCCGGTCTATCGCCGATGGTTGCACCCTTTCATTCCAGCCAAAGATTGATGTCAGTAGTTTCTGCATCAACACTGCCATATCTCCGTACCTTTTGAGACACCCACAAATGATAGCTTATTCCTTCTGTTGCGGTTCTCCATGTCTTCAAGTTTATCACAGAGATCCTCGAGCTCTGCTTTGGGGGTAAGCGGGCTAGTCTCCTGCGAGGCCTTCAAATTTTTTTTTTTTTTTATCAGAGTCCTCCAGCCACTCTACCCTTTTCTCTACCTCTACCACTTGCCAGATAAGTGAAGACAGTTTTAGGCAGCGACGTCTGGCGGCTAACATATGTAACCTGGCCTTTAAACAAGACCGGAACATATTTAAGGCAGGCGTTTATTTTTTTCCAGCGTAGTTTGACCTGGCCGACTGAACGGTCCCCCTAAGGCCCCCATTCACACATAGTACGAATAAGTACAAATCAAGATGAATAATGGCGGAACAGCTTGTATGAGCGAACCGTGAAACATCGAACCGACGGGCAGGTGTGTACAATGTCGTGCATGCTGGTGCACGATACTGTCGCAGCAGGAACACTGCGAGCATCTGAAGCATGTATAACCACATCGTGCAGCTGTTGTGGAAAAAGAAAAATACATGTCACTCACTGGATTCGAACCTGCAGTTTACAAAAGCTCTGATTGCCAGCCAGAAACTTTACCACTGCGATACCATTGCTGGCCTGTAAATGGTGCGGAAAAATGCCAGAAATCAAAAAGGACGTGGATGAGGTGTGCTGTGTGTGGCCACTGCAGCCTGGTGCAAAGGCAAAAGATGTTTTATGTATTTCCACGTGAGGACAGCAGGCAGAGACACGTGCCTCACCATGCTGTGTGCGCTCAGACCTGGCTGTCCGGCCCCCATGTGATCAGATCTGTACATACATATAAGCATTTTATGGAAGTGTGCCCCCCAAGCATGCCACATGTGTTGGGTGGGGGGAGTGGTGCGATACACATGCACCACGTGTGTTGCTTTTTGCAACACCACACTCATGGGGGCACTTAGACAGATTTCACATCCGGCTCGAAAGTGATCGTCTGCTGACTGTTTTTGTGCTAACAGTGCGAATGGCCACACATTTTCTAAGTGTTGGGGGCAGTTCCAATTTTACACATATTACATACGATTCCTGTTTCATGGGCAATTCATACGCAATCCAACCACATTCGTACTATGTCTGAAGGGGCCCTAAAAATTGGTCCACCCTGCCTTCACTGCGCATGCGGCATTAGCGGTACCACTTCGTTTCTGTTTAAAACTGCACTCCAGTCATCATCTATCTCAGCGACAGATATCTGAAGCTTTTGTACAACAATCATTTCCACATAAATTCAGCATTATTTCATCATAAAAGATGGAGGAAGTGATCAAAGCACCGCAGCTACACGAGCTGCTAGCTGATGCAAAGTGTCAGATTTTCGCCTTGTTTCTGCTTAAAACAGCGTCGTTTCTGCTTAAAACTGACTTTAGAATGATTTAAGAGGTTTTACTTTGTCATCTGATGGTTAATAATCCCAAAATCCATTTGATCGCTTTGGGTGAAGAGACTCTCAGACAAGCTGCTGAGCTTCAAAATGACGCATGCGCAGTGGAGGCAGGGCGGGCCAATTTTTAGGGGTGGGCTGTTCGGTCTGCGACACTGGCAATTAAATGAGGTAGGCCTGTAATTAAGGTCAGGCATTTAATCAAGGAAATACGGTAGTTATTGTTAGGGACTAGTTGTAGGATTATCTTAAGGATGCTAGTTGGAGCTTTGGCTCAGGCAGCCGTCTTTAGAAATCGCATCATGTGACTCCTAGATTTTTTTTTTATTTTTTTTTTATTAATTTACAAAAATCTCAAACTTTTTTCATATTCTTATTTTGGGGTATTGTGTGTAAAATGTTGAGGGGAAAAATATTTAATCCATTTTGGAATAAGGCTGTAACATAAAATGTGGAAAAAGTGAAGCGCTGTGAATACTTTACGGATGCACCGTACCGTTTATGTACAGCTAGGCCTCATAAGTGTATGTAGAGTAGCACAGTTTTTGTAATCATCTCCGTACTTTTCTGCAATGAACTTCAAATAAAACAATTGGTGCTTTCTTGTAGTATTGATTGTTGGCTTTAATTCAAGATGATTTGCAAAATATCCCAAATACATTTAGGAATAATGGCCATTTTTCTTCATAGTCCATCTATTTTCAGAGTCTGTAAGTAATTAAAAAATTATAAGGATAATTTTCAATACAAAGAATTTTTCAAATCAGTTTTCTTTCGACAAGTCAGATAATTTATGTATTAGACTTCATTTACATTAACCGTTAAGACATTTCAATATGGTACTGCGGTACCCAAGTTTCTGTCAAAAATTCTTCATGAAATAATTATTTGCATTTTGGCAATCTTGCATAAGTGAATATTATCCACATCCTTTCGGTGGTCTGTTTCTCTTTGCTTTCCTTTCACTTTCTTTGAGCATCTTTTTCATTTGATTTGTTGACAGTGCTTTGTCAGAAGAGGAGAAGACTTCTTTGCGAGCTGGTCTCATTGCAAACTTCAATGAGCCTGTCAACCAGGTTAGTGAGAATACATAGGATGTAATCCCTGGACTAAACATACGTAATTAGTGATCTGATTTTGTTATTATTATTATTATTATTATGTTTTTATTTTAATTAAATAACCTTAATTTTGTGTGCGTGTGGGTCTCAGGATAGTTCAGTCAGTATAATTATTTAATTGGTTTGGTATTCTCTGGAGGTGTGTGTGTGTGTGTGTGCGTGCGTGTGTGCGTGTACACATCTTTGTTGTGGTGCTTTGTCTGATGTTTGGAGTTACCACAAATGATCATCATTTCCACTATGAATTTGTAAAGCTTGCTGTGAAACCCAGGTGAATGTCATTATTTGCAGGTGTCTACACTTTGCTTTGTCATTGGCCACAGATAGCTGAGAGGAAACTTTAAAAAAGCAAACCCCCCCATTCTATTTGTCCTCCCCATTCCTGTATACATATTTATAAAAAACATGATGGGGTAGATCGCATTCAATTAATTCTTATTGTACTTCTGGTCTCTGGTTTCTCATGTTTTCCAACAGATAGCAACCCAGATTGCAGTACTGATAGCAAAGGTTGCCCGCCTGGACTGCCCCAGGCAATGGCCAGAGCTCATCCCTACTCTGCTTGAATCTGTGAAGGGTCAGGATGGCCTGCAGCAGCACAGGGTGCTGCTAACTTTCTACCACGTCACCAAAACCCTGGCATCGAAACGCCTGGCGCAGGATAGACGGCTTTTCCAAGATGTAAGTCTTGGCTGTTTGCCATCACTATCTGCCCAACAACTCTTTCATTTATTCATTGTCTTCTGAAATTTGTCATTCACACATCAGGGTTATGCATGTTTGAAAAGATGACCATACTGTGGGTCTCTCGCAAAGGAAGACCGTTTGTGTGTTGTGTGCCCTGATGGGAATAACAGCATTACAAATGGAGTTATTTTTTTCAGTAACGGGTAATCTAACTAATTACTGTTTCCATTGTTACGCCATTATCATTACGGAATATAAAATGCAGTGAGCTACTATAATTGAGCTCATTGAAGCCGTTTTTATCTCGCTCAGCTGCAACTGAGCTGCAAAGGTTTTTTTTTTTTTTTTTTGCTTCTTTTTTGGTGAGGGAGGAGCAGGACAACTGCATAAGTGATAGCGATTGGCTAAGGAAGAGCAAAATTTCATGGTAAACCAACCACAGGCAGAGGTGGGTGGGAGTTTGTGTACAAATACAAACACACGCATTCTATTACACCAACCACCAAGACGCATCATTTGCATTTTTTAACTGGAACTGCAGACATTACTTTCCCCTCACTGAGACAAAAGTCAAGAATGTACATGTGAATGAGCATAACTTAATTTTAGATTCATTTGGTGGGTTGTGGCCTGCTGAGGTCAAAAGTTCAAAAACATCTATTATGTTTGATTGTCCTACTATTATAAACCTAGGAATGATAATATCTGGAATAATATATTAAATTTTGGTAGGTGTCATGTCTCACACTGTGCCATAGCAACATAAAAATAGTGTAGATTAGTATGTATTTCCTTTATTCACAAACTTTTAAAAACAAAGTTGCATAACAAAATAGAATAAAACACAGAAAATAAATAAATAACCTAAAAAAGAAGAAATATGCACCAGACCTTTACCCCGTACACAGGTGTGGAATTATGGCTGTACATTCTTGCTTGCAGAGCAAATTGACCTCACAATCTCTCATTCCACACATTTCTATAATTTTTGTGCAAGTCTGAATACCTCTTCATCAGATTTATGCTGCCAAGAGGCACAAATGTTACGTATACAGTGGTATTTAAAAGTTTGGAAACCCCTGATGATTTCACTGATTTTCCTTTATAAATCATTGGTTGTTTGGATCAGAAATTTCAGTTAAATATATCATATAGCAGACAGTGATATTTGAGAACTGAAATCAAGTTTACAGAAAGTCTGCAATAATTCTTTAAACAAAATTAAGCAGGTGCATAAATTTGGACACCCCAACAAAAAAAATACATCAATATTTAGTCGATCCTCCTTCTGCAGAAATAACAGCCTCTAAACGCTTCCTGTAGCTTCCAATGAGAGTCTGGATTCTGGTTGAAGATATTTTGGACCATTCTTCTTAACAAAACATCTCAGGTTTGTTGATTTCTGAGCATGGACAGCCCGCTTAAAATCACACCACAGATTATCAGTAATATTCAGGTCTGGGGACTGAGATGGCCATTCCAGAACATTGTACTTGTTCCACTGCATGAATGCCTTAGTCGATTTTGAGCAGTGTTTAGGGTCGTTGTCTTGTTGAAAGATCCAGCCCTGGCGCAACTTCGTCACTGATTCTTGAACATTGTTCTCAAGAGTCTGCTGATATTGACTGGAATCCATGTGACCCTCAACTTTAACAAGATTCCCAGTATCTGCACTGGCCACACAGCCGCACAGCATGATGGAACCACCTCCAAATTTTACTGTAGGTAGCAAGTGTTTTTCTTGGAATGCTGTGTTCTTTTTCTGCCCCTTGTTATGGCCAAATAACTCAATTTTAGTTTCATCAGTCCTCAGCACCTTATTCTAAAATGAAGCTGACTTTTCCAAATGTGCTTTAGCATACCTCATGCGATTCTGTTTGTGGCGTGTACGCAGAAAAGGCTTCCTCTGCATTACAGCATCTCTTTGTGCAAAGTGCGCTGTATAGTTGCCTGTGGTCTTCCATTTCCATCTCTGTGTTCCTCACAGTGGAAACTGACAGCTAAAATCTCTGAGTTAGCTTTTTGTATACTTCCCCTAAACCATGATATTGAACAGTCTTTGCTTTCAGGTCATTTGAGAATTATTTAGAGGTTCCTTTGTTGCCACTCATTAGAAGAGATGCAAAGAGGCGAAACATTTGCAAATGGTCACCTTAAATGCCCTTTCTCATGATTGGATTCACCTGTGTAAGGAGGTCAAGAGACACTGAGTTTACCAAACCAATTTTGTGTTCCAATAATTAGTGCTAAATATATTCAAATCAATAAAATGACAAGCGTGCCCAGATTTATACACCTGCCGAATTTTGTTTAAATAATTATTGCACACTTTCTGTAAATCCTATAAACTTCATTTTATTTCTCAGATATCAGTGTGTTCCTCTGCTATATGATACATTTAACTGAAATTTCTGATCCAGACAACCAATGATTTATAAAGGAAAATCATGGAAATCATCAGGGGTGGCCAAACGTTTGCATACAGCTGTATGTGGGAGGTTATAGCTTTATTGATGAAGATGAAGTTTTCATTTCAGACTCTGAGTCAAACTGACCCTGGGTCATGTAATTGGCTAGTTATTGTATAATTGTTAAATGATGTGATTTAAATAAACTATTTTTGAGGACTGCGCTGTGTGCTGTGATGTAGACGGAGTGTGCAGCACCATTAACATGTAGCTTTTTCTCCCTCCATGGGATGCTCTGGACTAAATATTTGTAGAAGAATGGTATATGTTTTCTGCCCCTTATTTATTTATTTAAACACAGGAGGGATTATTGCTCACAGCTGTCTTTTTTCGCTCTCATGTTGCATTAATGAGTTAAACTCCTGTAGTTTCCTTTTCTGTTTGTTTACAAAAAATAATTTAGCAATCAACTTTACTTCCTTTAACCCCCCGTGCAGTTACATTTGCACATTACTTTTCTGTATTAGACTTGCAGCTTTACATAGTGCCACATTTTACCTGTAGGTGGTGATGTTTAGCTTTTCTGAGACTTATGAGTTGTAGACCGTGAAATATGTAACAATCAGATTTTCATTCCATGTCTACTTTCATCCACAACTAAACTATGATTGATGTGTATGGAAAAATTATTTTCGTTTTTACTGGTTAAATAAATATATGAATGAAAAAGGGGGAAAGATTTGTTTTTTGGTTATTTGTGCGTTTTAAAGATTTAGACAGAAAGATGGACATCAAGAAGGTGTTTAAGAGAACAGATTGATCAAGCAACCAGAAGGCATCCTAACAGATGGAGAAAGAGGATGACGTAGGCAGACCAGAGGATGTCAGACTATGCAGAATTGCTCTCTGTACAAGAATATATGCCCTAAGGCAGTGTGACGAACAGAGGCATTCTGCGCTCCATTAAACTGGAGTTTTGAATGATGCAAGGGTGACTGACACTCATTGGACTACGCAGTGCTCTTTCTCCTTTCTTTACCCACACACACACACCAATACAAATGTGAAGTGTTACACAGGACTGCTGTACAATGAAAAATTAAAGGACCTCTCTGCTGATTCCTGGGTTAGTAATTTGTGTACACCACTGCACCTCTCAGTGCTGTCTGTAATGTAAGAAGTTATATTTATGTATTGACCTTAAAATGTCTTTGGGAAGTTTTTTAAGCGCACTTTTATCTCTACTTCCATCTTTTTCCTGGTTTACCCTCTATCTGATACTGAATTTCAATTCAGTGCAAGTCAGTTCAGTGATATTGCAGTTGATGTGTCAAAGAATATTGTTGGTGATGGACCGTGATTATAAATGAGAAGTGATTTGTACAGTTCAGACCATAGGTTTGCATACATCTAGGCTAAAATCTTTTAAACCATGCTTTACATTTTGGCTTTTGCTTGTTAGGCGCACACACGAACGGCTGAAGCTTCAACGGTCCTCTGTGATTCAGAAAGTGATTACAGCCCTTTTCAAAGGCCAATTTGCAGCGAAAATGATTAATCTGACATGAAATAATTATTTTATATACACAGCGTCCAGCACAGAGCGCGCCGCAGCTGGTAGAACAAAGAACGGCGTCCAGCTGGGATCACAGCGGGTGGGATCATTACGACTACGTGCGTGCTAGTGCGTGAATCAAAGACATGTTCGTGTCGGGGGGCCTTTACTCTCTGGCCTTGTCCACCCAGACTTACGCACGAATGAACAAAAGAAAGATCTGTGAGAAAACATTGTGAGACTGACCAGGACATGAAGAGAAGTCTGTAAATGAACCCGTGGCTCTCACAACCAATTTTCATAGTTTTTGGGTTTCTTTCGCTGTGACGAGTAGTGTTTGCTTGTGAATTGCCCTGGTCGCAAAATTAAACTTACAAATTGTGGCATTGCTACAGGCAAAACTCTTTCTGTCTCACCCGCTCTCTCTGTCCCCCATCTCATTGAGCAAGCCACCATGAATAATCACATAGGAGGTGTGGATTGGATTTAAGGAGGACATAGCAGTGAAAATCTCCTTATTGCATACAGACAACATTAGCACAGAATTGTTTTTTCATTTATTTATTTATTCACCCATGGGAGTGTACACATCAGCCTTCAAATGAAGGTGGAATTGGTGAACAGTGGATCGCCACATCAAGTGCTGGTTTTACGCAGTTATAGAAATGCAGTCCTTCTAATTTTCCCAAGTTCGAGGCCTGAGTACAGGCTGGAGGACACACACATTAACAAAGACACCAGCAGATAGATGAAACCATAAATGCAGTCATACAATAACAAAACGAACAATTAAAAAAAAACAATACAGCTTTATATATTAATTTGTATTTTTTCTTTTTCTGGTGGAATTTTAATGTCTGGGACCTGAACGTCTTTGAGGAATCACAAAAAAGGTGATTGTTTTACATACTTCTACTAATAATGTACCGTATATAAAGAAATTATTGACGAAACAGAAATCACAGTATTGTATTGTGATGAAACCTAAAACCAACAGTACTTTGGTTTTAGTTCACTGGTGAGAGAGCAGGATAAAACACTTACCATGATGAACACAAGTTTGAAGAATATGTACTGCAGATTTTTGTCTGTCCTGCTTTATTTTAGATTTAATTCCCAGCTCAAATCCTCTGTTGCCAACCCTCTGTAATGCAGTATATGAGAAATGTAAGGTATAGATGGAGGGGTAAAGGAGTGAGTGGTTCCCTTTTTTAGGGAGGGGATGGGCACTTATCAAAAATGTGAGGGTGAGTGAAGCATGGAGGGGAACCCGCTCTAATTTTTTGGAATAGGAGTGGGGCAACTCTAATATTAGTAGAGCCCTAAAGCTTTGATTTTTAGAGGCACCCACAATGCGGACAATTGATTTGCAAATGCCAAAAAACAATCAAGTAAACATTAGTTGCAGGAGTAGGAATGTGGGTGCTAGACATCATTAACAAGCATTTTTCATAGTCTTTATGTAAACCTGTATTTCTACTTTTACTCATCATTTTTTGAGCGAATAGTGTACTGTAAATTTAATTTATTTGTCCATATGTCTGTTACAGTTTCTCTGTCCCAGATCTTGCGGAGACAGGGTGCATATGGCGCAGCTGACTAAAGCTATGTGCACAATGAAATAGAGAAACCCCATGTTTTTTTTTTTTGTTTTTTTTTTATATGACAGATACGGCACACCACAGGACAAGAAGCACCTAGCAACAAATTCTGGGTACTTCTGAACACAGTTTTTACTTCAAAATCAGAACAGTTACACGCCTCTAAGAAAATATCTGCTTAAAAAAAAAACTTCACTCTCCGCAAGTACATTTACGCTTTCAGTGAAGTCTGCGGGGTATCATGGTATTCATGGTTGATCACCTAAGATTGTCTCCAAGAGTATTTTAATTTTAATATGGATTGTGGTGCACCCTGTTAGTGTATTGTGCACACAGTTCTGAACCCAAAGTGCAAAAAGGAAAATACACATGCACAAGATGAGAACGGATGTCTTCTGCCATGTTTTTTGCGGTTTTAAGCAAGTCACTAGTGCAACCAAGTTTTGCCATTATGACAGTGCATGTTCCTGTTGTAATTATTCTGACAGAAGTATTAAGTGCATTAGTGCAGCACAGCCAGTGTGCACATGCCCCCGCATCATGAGATGGAAAAAATGTTTTATGTTTTACTTTGCTAGAGTGGTAATAATCCAAAGACCTGAGTTAAATCTCCATTTCCGCTTTTTTGCCAGTTGCATGGGTCATTACTTAGATTAGTGATCAGTAGAAAGCGCAGGGAGCGTTCAGTGCTGAATTTAGTGTTTTTTTGTTTTGTTTTTTTACTTCAGGCACTTTGGGCAGCTAATAAGGGCTGGGTTTTTGAGCCGTGAGCATGCTCCTTATGCTTTTATTGTTTTTCCTGCTAAATCTTAAAGAGCATATGTCTGTGAGTAATACTTACCTTTTAATGTTAAACTGACCTGTTATGGTCTTCTGAAACAGTTGACAGATGTATTTTATAACTTAAAAATGGTAACGATGCTAACGCGTTAGTATGTCTATAGCATTTTCAATATTAAAGTTAGTATCAGAGTCAAATGCGTTATAAATTCTAATATTCATTAATTTCTATTTATTAAAAATTAAAACAACAGACAATATAAAGTTAGTTCAAAAAGGAGTGGGATGAAGTCTAAACTTATTGAATCCCACCCCTTTCTTAAAAGTACTTAAAAATCATGATAATAATAGTAGCAACAGCAATAATAATAATGCTACAATACAATTTTAGAAAAAGACGAAGACCAAAAGAACCTGATAAAACAAAACACAACAGAAAACATAGGACCATCTAATAATGCAGTGTTTTTCAACCTTTTTTGAGCCGCGGCACCCTTTTTATATTTACAAAATCCTACGGCACACCACCAACTAAAATAATATTATAATGCTATTACTTCTAGTTTTGCGCAAAACCCAATTATCGCAATAGAAAATCGATACAGAAAACATCGCATTTCGAAAATCCTCAAGCATTTTGCGCTCTGATCTCAAGTAGGGCTGTCACGATTAGGAATTTCTGGAGACGATTAATTGTCAGACAAGTAATTGCGATTGACGAATATATTGTCTATTTTTTTCTTTTTTTCCCCTTCTTTATATTCTACTATTGTAGTATAATTACACAACTCTGGAAGAACGTTTGGCTTCTGTGAGTGGAGAAACTGGGAATGGTGCAACATTTTTATTTTTATCTTCATTTTACATACAGTACCAACTTTTTCTGATTTGTGGTTGTTTCTGTTGCATTTCTGAAATTGTTTCTCCTCATCAGTCACGTTTTGTGCTTAAACACTACATTAAGCTTAAGATTGAACAAATAAATACCTTTGGAAAATAACAGCTGTTTAAGTTCAGCGTTCTCACCTGCTTTTTGTGATCTCTGCGTCTGAACTTTTTTTTTGTGGCTCTCAGTTCATTCATATATTCTCATTTTTTAAATATGTTTTTAAATATATTTGACCGTTTATTTCATCTCATGATCTCATAAATTCAGCATACGACGCGCACATGGTGTGAACAGGACGGTAACGGCAGAATCACACCTTTAGAGAAAGTTCAGAGAGAAGTAAAGGCAGCTTCACGTTTCCGTTTTGTTAACGTTCACTATCCTCTCTGCTCCGCGCTCGCTGCGCACTGAACGTGTCGCGCCTGCATTCAGGAATCTCCCTCCCTCACCCCCTCCCCTCCCTCACCCCCTCCCTCGCAGTCTGCAGCCTGTTAACTCCGCGCGTGCACACACAGGCACAGACACACACACCGACAGCTCCGCATTTTAGACGGCTTTTGAAGAAGACGGCACTGTTTTAATCGGCCGTCAGCCTCCTTGTTATTGTCCCGCCTTAAGACGAGAGCGAGGCTGCAGCACAATGACGTCAGATTCTGAGTCGTTTTATGCTTTGTGGATAAAATAAATAATTCACGGTAATCGCGAATATGAAAAATACCCACGGCACCCCTGACGATCGATCGCGGCACCCCGGTTGAGAATCACTGTAATAATGAATATAAATAAATAAATAAATATAGAAATAATCAATCACTGTTTCCTGTAAACGCCAAGTGACACTCACACCTGCACTTCATCCCTGTATCCTGTGAAAACACTTTTTTTTTAAAATTTGGTTTTAAACTGTTGAATGTTTGCACACTGCTTTAACTCACCAACACTGTTCCACAGTCTCACCCCACAAAATGAAAGGCAGAATCTTTTCTTGTCTGTATGGATTGTATTAATTTTAAAGTTGTTTTTCCCTCTTAATTGATATCCCTCATTTCGAGCCCTGAACAATTTGTGTATGTTTTTTGGTAAAAGGTTACTTTTTGCTTTGTACAAGATCTGTGCTGTTTGGAATTTTACTATGTCTGTCAGTTTTAATATTTTTGGCTTTAAGAAGAGTGAGTATAGTCTTGATAGCAACATTATGAATGACCCGTATTGCCCTGTTTTGAAGAATAGTTAGTGCTTTTGTTGAACTCATATAGTTACTGCCCCAGATCTCTACACCGTAATTGAAATCTGCTAAGACAATGGAACAGTATAGGATGCAGAGGGATTTGTGATCCAGAACGTTTTGCTTTGAAATACGTCTTAACAGTTTGGTTTGTATATATTTGATGTGTGGTTTCCAACTTGATTTTCTCATCTATTATAGCCTCAAGAAATTTATTTTCATTAACCCTTTCAATCTTTTTCAAGTTTTCAAATTCAAGTTTTTTTTTTCTCCCCAAAATGGGTGCTGCACTCACTGCAGTTTGTCTGGAATAGCCTCAGATTGCATTTTACAGCTTCTAGAATTTAGAAAAATTTATAGGATAAGTAGAATGACAGACCCACTTGTCCTATGGCTTTTCTGACTTGTCCCATGTCAGCTTCCTACAGTTTTTGCTGACCACCTGTGTTAATCTCCTGAAGCCTAGCCTAAACAATACATAATTTATTTTCAGAAAAAGACCCATTTAAGTAGGATTTCCTCTCTATATGTATCTTCAATAGTTACTTTTAAAATAAAAGACTTGCTGATCCACGATCGATGGGAAGGAGTGTCAAGCATTACAATACATTGTTTTATTCATCATCTTCAACACAAAAACGGTCCTCTCTCCAGCTTCCCACAAACATTGTCTCTCCGTTATTTGCTTCATATCTGTTTTTTTTTTTTTGGTTTTTTTTTTTTTGTGGCTATTCTTGGCATACTAATGAGGCGTATTTTTGTTTTGCTGGAGCTTTACCTGCTATTTGCCCTGGTTTTGGTGGCCTAAGAAACAACGTTTTTCCTTGCGTAACTTTTGTTCATATGAAACCTTTGCTCCAAACTCCAGCTTCTGAGGGATGCTACCGCATGCACACTCCTTCAGTGGTTCTGTATGTATATATGCAGATTGTTTTTCCATCTTTGTCCACTGGAGTGCATTCCAAAGTTACCCGAAGAAAGACAAAAAGATTTCTTGTCTTGTGCAAGACATAACGAGATGTAAACATGAGCAGTAAGCTGGATCTGGTCCCGGAAAGCACAGAAATTCATGACAACACAAAAAATAAACAATTTGACCACTTAGAAAAATTTGACTTGTTTGATGCGGGCAATATTATTGGGGATATGTGTTGTTTGATCACATTTTTGACTTGTCCTGGACAATCGAACAAGCATTAGTATTAATGCCTGTTTTGCTTTGAAAAGTATCAAGTAGTTGCACAGTGAGGGAGGAGTGTGTGTATGTGTGTGTCTACCTGTTTAAGCACCTGCCAGATGGGCTTCAGGTCCTTTATAGATGGCTTCAGAATTCAGTATGCACACAGTCGGTTGTTAGAGGCCATTCATATTCCACTGGGATATGAATTTCGTGTTTGTGTGGGACTGAGTGGCCTCGTAGTTGGTAGACCTTTACAAAAGACATAAATGTAAAGTGAACAGACAGCAAGATGAAGGGGATACACTCAAAACTTCTCATTTAACTCAAAACTGCCCTGGAACTGCAAAAATCGCATGTTAGAGATGCGATACTGGAATGGAAAATTAGTCCATGCTATCTCACATTGTTGAGTACTTGAGAAAAGATTCAGTGGTTAAATGGGCCTTACCTGGTTGATAATATTCCATAAAGTAGTTACACAATAGAAATAATTGATGCCACCAATCAGTACTATTGTGCTGTATGCAGCTGTAATGGTACTGCTCAAAGTAGTGATATTAAAGAAAAAATAATAGTTAACTGAAGTGCATGCCTTATCTCTGTCACAGAAGAGCGTCACACTGAAATCATATGCTTTTTATTAGCACCACAGCAGGAGGTGTGAGGCATGCACTCTGGTGATTGCCTTCTCTATGTACTTTATGTGGGCTAGATATCTCAGAGCACAAAATGCAATTTTTAATCAATCTTTATAGATAAATTAGGTAAATTGCACCTATGGATGGAAATAAATTTTATTTTGGTTAGGATCCACAAATGAACACAGTCAGAGGTTCAGCTGAATTTCTGGTCAACTGCTAATACAGGTTCAACTCCATCCTGACCAGGTCCGCATAATCACGGGTACACCTCATCAATAGTCTATAACTGTATAAAGATCTATGAACATACAAATTAACATGCTTATCCTTTATCATGATTTTCTCCATTGTGAGATATAAAAGTGTTGTGAAAGTGTAGGTACACGGACCCACAACAGGGGGCGCAATGAACGGACAATGGAGAAAGGTGAATAACAAGTTTTACTGTTGTGAAAAGAGCACAACCAATACAACAATTAATAATTTGGAGTTTGAAGCCGAAATCTGCTGGTGTCGTGTGGGCAGGCTCGAAGGTAGGAGGCGTCCGTCCTAGTCGAACCGGAACCACCCAGATTTCCTCTGCCACCGAACCCCAGAAGTACTGGAACCGCCAAGTCCCGAATTCCCAGGTGGCCACTGTCTCCGCTCGTCGGATCCGGTACTGCTGGCGGGAAAGAGCACAAACACACAGGTATGGGTGCGACAGCACCCAGTAGACAGAGAGGGGAGAAGCCGCCTCCACCTCTTGTTACAATGAAGCAGGAAAGGTGAGTACTTATCCAAGCAAGTAGCTTTCTGTAGTCAGCTGTCCTGAAAAGGTTTACCAAGGTTTATCAGAGTCTTCAATATGAGCTTGCAGAGAAGGTTACCTTAATCTCAAGGCGATATCTCGGCACTGAGGTGGAGACGCTGTCCTGCTGATATACCTCCGTCCTGAGTGCAGTCAGCTG
Source organism: Thalassophryne amazonica (assembly GCF_902500255.1). Lineage (NCBI taxonomy): Eukaryota > Metazoa > Chordata > Actinopteri > Batrachoidiformes > Batrachoididae > Thalassophryne > Thalassophryne amazonica. The sequence continues at coordinate 73,091,850 of NC_047107.1, forward strand.
TGTCCAGTAATGGGTGACAGCTGTCACCCTGGCAGCCTTCGTCGGCGGCAGCGCCCTCTGGTGCCTGGAGCCCGCACTCCAGGCAGGGCGCCCTCTGGTGGTGGTGGGCCAGCAGTACCTCCTCTTCAGCGGCCCACACAACAGGACCCCCCCCTCAACGGGCGCCTCCTGGCGCACGACCGGGCCTGTCCGGATGGCGTCGGTAGAAGTCGGCCAGGAGGGCCGGGTCCAGGATGAAGCCCTTCTTCACCCAGGAGCGCTCCTCGGGGCCGTACCCCTCCCAGTCCACCAGGTACTGAAAACCCCGGCCCATTCGACGGACATCGAGGAGCCGGCGCACGGTCCAAGCCGGTTCCCCGTCGATGATCCGGGCAGGAGGTGGTGCCGGACCCGGGGTGCAGAGGGGTGAGGTGTGATGGGGTTTTATCCGGGAGACGTGAAACACTGGGTGAATCCGCAGTGAGGCCGGAAGCTGAAGCCTCACTGCGGCGGGATTGATGACTTTGAGGACCTTGAAGGGACCGATGTATCGTTCTTGGAGCTTGGGGGAGTCCACTTGAAGGGGAATGTCCTTGGTGGACAACCACACTTCCTGCCCAGGACGATACGTGGGGGCCGGGGCCCGCCGCCGGTCTGCATGTTTCTTCGCCCTCGTCCGGGCCTTCAACAAAGCAGAGCGGGCAGCACGCCACACCCGACGGCACTTCCGTAGGTGGGCCTGGACCGAGGGCACACCGACCTCTCCCTCGACCACCGGAAACAAGGGGGGCTGATACCCCAAGCACACCTCAAACGGGGAGAGGCCGGTGGCTGATGACACTTGGCTGTTGTGGGCGTACTCGATCCAGGCCAGGTGGGTACTCCAGGCCGTCGGGTGCGCGGCTGTCACACAGCGTAGTGTCTGCTCCAATTCTTGGTTGGCCCGCTCTGCTTGCCCGTTGGTCTGGGGGTGGTACCCGGACGAAAGGCTGACCGAGGCCCCCAGTTCCCGGCAGAAGCTCCTCCAGACATGTGAGGTGAACTGGGGACCGCGATCGGAGACGATGTCTGATGGTATGCCATGCAGACGGACGACGTGGTGGACCAGGAGGTCCGCTGTCTCCTGGGCCGTAGGGAGCTTCGGGAGGGCCACGAAGTGGGCCGCCTTGGAGAAACGGTCCACTATCGTGAAGACGACGGTGTTTCCCTGGGACGGCGGGAGACCCGTGACGAAGTCCAGGCCGATGTGGGACCAGGGGCGATGAGGCACGGGCAGTGGCTGTAGCTGCCCTGAGGTCTTCTGGTGATTGGCCTTGCCCCTGGCGCAGGTGGTACAAGCCTGGACGTAGTCCCGGACGTCGGTCTCCAGGGATGCCCACCAGAAGCGTTGCCGGACGACTGCCACGGTCCTTCGCACCCCTGGGTGACAGGAGAGCTTAGAACCGTGACAGAAGTCTAGGACTGCGGCCCTGGCCTCTGGTGGGACGTATAGTTTGTTCTTTGGTCCGTTTCCGGGGTCCGGGACACGGGTCAGGGCCTCCCGGACGGTCTTCTCCACGTCCCAGGTGAGGGCGGCCACGATAGCGGACTCCGGGATGATGGGATCCGGGGGATCCGACGGTTCCGTTTTGACCTCATCTTCGTGCACCCGGGACAATGCATCCGATCTCTGGTTCTTGGTCCCGGGGCGGTAGGTAATCCGGAAGTCAAAACGGCCAAAGAACAATGACCAGCGGGCTTGCCTGGGGTTCAGACGCTTAGCGGTCCTGATGTACTCCAGGTTCCGATGGTCAGTGAAAACCGTGAATGGCACGGCTGTTCCCTCCAACAGATGTCTCCACTCTTCGAGGGCCTCTTTCACAGCAAGGAGTTCCCGATTGCCGACGTCATAGTTCCGTTCAGCGGGGGTCAACCTGCGGGAAAAATAGGCACACGGGTGAAGGACCTTATCGGTCTTCCCGCTCTGGGAGAGCACCGCTCCTATCCCTGAGTCCGAGGCATCCACTTCAACCACTAACTGGCGGCTAGGATCGGGCTGCACCAGAACTGGTGCAGACGAGAAGCGCCGTTTCAACTCCTTGAACGCGGCCTCGCACCGGTCCGACCAGGTGAAGGGAACTTTTGGAGAGGTCAGGGCTGTCAGGGGGCTAACTACCTGACTGTAGCCCTTGATGAACCTCCTGTAGAAATTAGCAAAGCCGAGGAACTGTTGCAGCTTCCTACGGCTTGTGGGTTGGGGCCAGTCTCTCACCGCCGCAACCTTGGCCGGGTCCGGGGCGACGGAGTTAGAGGAGATGATAAACCCCAGGAAGGACAAAGAAGTGCGGTGGAACTCACACTTCTCGCCCTTCACAAACAGACGGTTCTCCAACAACCGCTGTAGGACCTGACGTACATGCTTGACATGGGTCTCAGGATCCGGAGAAAAGATGAGTATATCGTCTAGATATACGAAGACGAACCGGTGCAGGAAGTCCCGCAAGACATCGTTTACCAACGCTTGGAAGGTCGCGGGAGCATTAGTGAGACCGAACGGCATGACCAGGTACTCAAAATGACCTAAGGGGGTGTTAAATGCCGTCTTCCATTCGTCTCCCTTCCGAATCCGAACCAAATGGTACGCGTTCCTAAGATCCAGCTTGGTGAAGATTCTGGCTCCATGCAAGGGGGTGAACACTGAATCCAACAAGGGCAACGGGTATCGGTTGCGAACCGTGATCTCATTCAACCCCCTGTAATCAATGCATGGACGAAGTCCGCCATCTTTTTTACCCACAAAAAAGAAACCAGCGCCCATCGGTGAGGTGGAATTCCGGATCAACCCGGCGGCTAATGAGTCCCGGATGTAGGTCTCCATTGACTCACGCTCCGGCCGTGAGAGGTTGTACAGCCTACTGGACGGGAACTCACTGCCTGGAACCAAATCAATGGCACAATCGTACGGGCGGTGGGGAGGAAGCGTGAGAGCCAGATCCTTGCTGAACACGTCCGCAAGGTCATGGTACTCCGCTGGCACCGCCTTCAGATTGGGCGGGACTCGGACCTCCTCCTTAGCTTGGGAGCCGGGAGGAACCGAGGAACCGAGACACTCCCGATGGCAGGTTTCGCTCCACTGAACCACCACCCCGGACGGCCAATCAATCCGGGGATTGTGCTTAAGCATCCATGGAAATCCTAAAACCACACGGGAGGTGGCCTGAGTCACGAAGAACTCGATCACCTCCCGGTGGTTGCCTGACACCACCAGAGTTACTGGAGGTGTCTTGTGTGTGATTGGTGGGAGTAGGGAGCCATCTAGTGCTCGAACCTGCACAGGCGAGGTAAGAGCCACCAGAGGGAGCCCTATCTCCCTGGCCCATCTACTGTCTAGCAGATTCCCCTCAGAGCCCGTGTCCACCAGTGCTGGGGCCTTCAGGGTTGAATCCTCAAACAGGATCGTGACTGGGAGTCGTGTAGCAATGTGGGTATGTCCCACGTGAATGTTTTGGCCCACCCCTGGCCCAGTCTCTAAGGGCGGGCGTTTGGCGTTTGACCGCTCGGGGCAGTCTCTCACATGGTGCTCTATTGAACCACAAACAAGACACGCTCCGTGGGTCCATCTCCTTTGTGCATCTGGTGCCCTAAATGTTGCCCTACTCGTGTCCCTAGCTTCGTCAGTAGGGGGAGCTGTGACCCCACGGAGCGCAGGAACAGAGGAGCGTGGGGAGGGCGGAGCTCGATCGGACCCGGAAGGGAGAGGGACGACGCGTGCCTGGCCACGCCCTTCGCCTCGTTCCCGGCGGCGTTCTTCTAACCGGTTGTCAAGCCGTATGACCAGATCAATGAGCCCATCTAAATCCCGCGGTTCGTCTTTAGCCACCAGGTGCTCTTTTAGGACCAGAGACAATCCATTTACAAAGGCAGCGCGGAGGGCAGTGCTATTCCAGCCGGATCTCGCTGCCGCGATGCGGAAGGCGACTGCATAGGCAGCTGCGCTCCGACGTCCCTGTCGTATGGACAGTAATGCGGTTGAAGCGGACTCTCCTCTGTTGGGATGATCGAACACCGTTCTGAGCTCCCGTACAAACCCGGCGTATGACTGAAGGAGCCGTGAGTTCTGCTCCCAGAGCGCTGTAGCCCAAGCGCGTGCCTCCCCGCGAAGCAGATTTATCACATAAGCTACCCTGCTAGCATCAGCTGCATACATCACGGGACGCTGAGCGAAGACGAGCGAACATTGCATAAGGAAGTCCGCGCACGTCTCCACACAGCCGTCGTACGGTTCTGGAGGGCTTATGTATGCTTCTGGGGACGGAGGAAGGGACCGTTGAACGACCAGTGGAACGTTACTTTCACGCGCAGGGTCCTCGGGAGGGAGAGCCGCAGCGGCGCCCGGAGGGCGCGCCTCCACTTGTGCGGCGAGAGCCTCTACCCTGCGGTTTAGGAGAACGTGTTGCTCGGTCATTAAATCGATCCGAGAGGTGAAAGCGGTGAGGATCCGCTGCAACTCACCGATTACCCCTCCCGAAGCCTCCGCCGCGCCTTGGTCTTCCATTGGCCGTTCAACAGCCGGTTGACGCCCCTCGGGATCCATGACGCTGGCCGAGATATCCTGTTGTGAAAGTGTAGGTACACGGACCCACAACAGGGGGCGCAATGAACGGACAATGGAGAAAGGTGAATAACAAGTTTTACTGTTGTGAAAAGAGCACAACCAATACAACAATTAATAATTTGGAGTTTGAAGCCGAAATCTGCTGGTGTCGTGTGGGCAGGCTCGAAGGTAGGAGGCGTCCGTCCTAGTCGAACCGGAACCACCCAGATTTCCTCTGCCACCGAACCCCAGAAGTACTGGAACCGCCAAGTCCCGAATTCCCAGGTGGCCACTGTCTCCGCTCGTCGGATCCGGTACTGCTGGCGGGAAAGAGCACAAACACACAGGTATGGGTGCGACAGCACCCAGTAGACAGAGAGGGGAGAAGCCGCCTCCACCTCTTGTTACAATGAAGCAGGAAAGGTGAGTACTTATCCAAGCAAGTAGCTTTCTGTAGTCAGCTGTCCTGAAAAGGTTTACCAAGGTTTATCAGAGTCTTCAATATGAGCTTGCAGAGAAGGTTACCTTAATCTCAAGGCGATATCTCGGCACTGAGGTGGAGACGCTGTCCTGCTGATATACCTCCGTCCTGAGTGCAGTCAGCTGTGTCCAGTAATGGGTGACAGCTGTCACCCTGGCAGCCTTCGTCGGCGGCAGCGCCCTCTGGTGCCTGGAGCCCGCACTCCAGGCAGGGCGCCCTCTGGTGGTGGTGGGCCAGCAGTACCTCCTCTTCAGCGGCCCACACAACATAAAAGTGTCTTATCGTAGCGTTCGTGTGTACGAGGTCTGTTAGAAAACTATCCGACCTTTTTATTTTTTGCAAAAACTATATGGATTTGAATCATGTGCGCTTGCATCAGCCAAGCTTGAACCCTCGTGCGCATGCGTGAGTTTTTTCACGCCTGATGGTTGCGTCATTAGCCTGTGAGCACGCTTTGAGTGAGCAGTGGTCCAGCCCCCTCGTCGGATTTTTATTGTGAGGAAAATGTCTGAACGATTTGGAGCTTTGCTGCATCAAATTTTTCCAGAAACTGTGAGAGACAGCCAGGTGGAAACCATTCGGAAGATTCAGACGGCTTTCAGGGACGATTCTATGGGGATCACACAGATTAAGGAGTGTTACAACCGGTTTAAAGATGGTGCACAATGGTGGAGGGAGCGGCGATCGACAGGCTGAAACGACCAGATCATTTCCAAACTGAGCGCTGTGTTGATCCGGGACATCGTCTGACTACTACAGAAATGGTAGAAGAGGTGGACATAGCACTTTTTCGGCACATTCCACTGTTACAGGAGTTTTTGTCATGGAAAGAGGAGTGGAGGAATTCGCCACAGAGCCGCTAATGGCGCGGGACAAAGCACCTTCGTGTTTGTCTCACAGGACATGTTGTAACATGCCCAGCTCTTGCACCATTCAGAAGATTCAGACTGCTTTCGGTGGCTTTTCAGTCGTGTGACTATCCGAGAAATTGTGGACGAGCTGGACATGCCACAACATGTCCTGTGAGGCTTCATCACGGCGTTGCTTTTTGTCCTGCGCCATTAGCGGCTCCGTCCCGATGTGCGAATTCCTCCGCACGTCTTTTCATGACAAAAACTCCTGTAATAGTGCAATGTGCCGAAAAAGTGGTATGTCCACCTCTTCTGTCATTTCTGTAGTAGTCAGACGACATCCTGGATCAACCCAGCGTTCAGTTTGGAAATGATCTGGTCATTTCAGCGTGTCGATCGCTGCTCGGAGCGCGGCGCGCCCTCCGCCATTGTGCGCCGTCTTTAAACTGGTTGTAACACTCCTTAATCTGTGTGATCCCCATAGAATCGTCCCTGAAAGCCGTCTGAATCTTCCGAATGGTTTCCACCTGGCTGTCTCTCGCATTTTCTGGAAGAATTTCATGCAGCAAAGCTCCAAATCGTTAAGACATTTTCCTCACAATAAAAATCTGACGAGGGGGGTGGACCACTGCTCACTCAAAGCGTGCTCACAGGTGAATGACACAACCGACAGGCGTGAAAAAACTCACGCATGCGCACGAAGGTTCAAGCTTGGCTGATGCAAGTGCGCATGATTCAAATCCATATAGTTTTTGCAAAAAACAAAAAGGTCGGATAGTTTTCTAACAGACCTCGTATATGCATTATAACGCCTCAGCACATGAGCGAAGTTACGATATTCTTCAGAACGACAATATACGCAACATGCATCCAGCAGCATACACGTTGTTGTCATAGGCAGTTGCCTGTAAAGTTTTTTGGCAAGTTATAACTTTCTAAATGTCATTTGTAATGAAAGCTACTTTCATTTGTGTGGCTCTGGGTGCCATGTTTGTTTCTTGGGAGACAGCGGTAAGCTCCTAGTACCCCTCCAAACGGAATGTGCATCCAGATTCACTCCGTTTGGAGGGGTTTGTAGCCCTCCGCCTACTCCTCCACAGCGCTCCAAAAAGAGAATTGAGACACCCCTCTGTCTCTCGTGCCTGCGCAAAACGAAGGGGAAGGGGTAAGGGGAAGGGCTGAGGGGTAGAATTGATATTCAGCCATAGTGTATTGGTGTTCAACCTGACTGTTTAAAAGTCTGATGAAATTTATCCTTACACATGGGTGATACTTTAAAATGTGTGTAGCGTCACTGTGCTGTCTAAGCACTTTTGATCTGGTTTAATGTGTGTGTGCATACGTGTGAGCACACGTAGGTTCAGCTTACTGCATTCGCTTCAGAATTATATGCTGGACAAGTACAGTGCAACACTGCAGAGTAAAAGCATCCACAGATGCCTAAACACAAAGAATAAAATGATCACATCCCAGATTGATTTAATGTCTGTAATGAGCCTAGAACTCAATATTTACTTTCCTTATCACATCTCTATATTGGACTCAAGGCTTCATAATTTTAACAAGGAGCTTTGCTCATGCAATAATGGATATTGAATACATTTCCTATGAATTTCATGTGAGTAACATGAAAGTTGCTATTTTTTGAAATAGTCATATCTTTGTCTTTATTCATTCATTCATTCATTTACTTTATTTATTTTTAATAAAGCATTTCAGGAACAATTCAACATTTGACTGCTCAGTAGTGTGGAAATCACAAAATTTGAATATAAAAATGGTGTCTGCGTAGTTTGCAAGGTCACTGTGTATTGTATGTTAAATAGCAGCAATGACATTGTTTGGGTTGTTTGCTTTTTGTGCCTCTCAAGAATGTAATTTTTTGAAAGTAATGCTGTACTGTAGGTGATAACTGGTGCCTGCCTTTGTGCTTTTGAAAAGCAGTGAAGAAGCAATATCCTGCAGGATGGGTTTTCATAAACAAATCATCAAACAAAATGATCTGTATGTTACTGGGATATCTTTGGTGTGTGAGTGCTCTCTACTGGTACAGGGAATCAGCTTTCAAATGGAGGAAATAGTTTGTGTTTATTGTAATTTACCTCTCTTTTCCCAGTGCTTTTGTGAAAAAGGTAAACATGCTGATTTCCTGCACATAATAGACATGCATTTGCAGTTTTTGGTGTAAGAAAATAATAGATTTTCTTGTCACTTTCTTTGTATGGCTGTAACTCGTGTTCTGATTTTAATATGTATGTGTAAGTACATCTGTTCAGTGCTTATTAACCAACATTAGCGATTGTTAAATTAGTGACTTCTTTATTGATAATTTTTTTTGTTCTTATTTACAGCTGTGGCAAACATTTAGTTCAGTTAATTTAGATTTAAAGTGGATATGACACTTAAAGAGAACATAGTCTTATTACATGTAACAAATTTAATTTAATTTATTTTCATTTATATAGCGCCAAATCACAACAGAGTTGCTTCAAAGCGCTTCACACAGGTAAGGTCTAACCTTACCAACCCCCAGAGCAACAGTGGTAAGGAAAAACTCCCTCTGAGGAAGAAACCTCAAGCAGACCAGACTCAAATGGGTGACCCTCTGGTTGTGACATGCTACAAACATAAATTACAGAACAATTCACAGAACAATTCACGGACGAATATACAAGAAATGCTATTGGCGCACAGGACAGGAGGATCGCCAACATGAATACAACGCTCATCTCTGGATGGAGCTGCACCTTAAACAGAGAGAAAAAACAGAATCAGGCATTAGAAAGGCAAAAAATACGGTATAATTTGCCAGCATTAAACAACAAGAAAAACATAGAAATACTAAAGTGATCACTGGCCACTAGCTCTAAACTTCACAAAAGACCCAGAATTTAGGTAGTTGATGCCGCAGCCTGCTCCAATTGCTAATAAATGAATTAAGAGTAAAAAGCGTAAAACAAAACTGTACCAGTATGCTAGCCATATGAAAGTGCGTCTTAAGGCTGGACTTGAAAATCTCCGCAGAATCTGACTGTTTTATTGATGCAGGGAGATCATTCCACAGAACAGGGGCACGATAAGAGAAAGCTCTGTGACCCGCAGACTTCTTATTCACCTTAGGGACACAAAGTAGTCCTGCACCCTGAGAACGTAAAGCCCGGGCCGGTATATAAGGTTTAATTAAGTCAGCTAGGTAGGGAGGTGCTAGTCCATGAATAATTTTATAGGTTAGTAGCAGAACCTTAAAATCTGATCTCACTGAGACAGGAAGCCAGTGAAGGGATGCCAAAATGGGTGTAATGTGGTTGTACTTTCTGCTTCGTAACAGAAGTCTGGCTGCAGCATTCTGAACCAATTGGAGACCCCTAATGCTAGACTGCGGTAAACCAGAAAATAGAACATTGCAGTAGTCCAGTCTAGAAGAGATAAATGCATGGATCAGGGTCTCAGCATCAGCCATAGACAGGATGGAGCGAATCTTCGCTATATTTCGCAGGTGGAAGAAAGCAGTCCTAGTAATAGGACGAAGGATCAAAAATTACCCCAAGGTTCCTCACTTTGTCAGTGTGATGTATGACACATGAGCTGAGGCTGAGCGTTAACTGGTCCAATTGATGCCGATGTCTCACTGGACCAAGAACCATCATTTCAGTCTTATCAGAGTTTAAAAGTAGGAAGTTTCTAGACATCCAACTTCTCACTGCTGCAAGGCAATCTTCTAAGGATTTTATGTGAACGAGATTACCAGCAGTTATTGGCATGTATAACTGAGTATCATCTGCATAGCAGTGAAAGGTAATCCCAAAACGCCGCAATATGTGCCCAAGGGGTGCTATATAAAGGGGACAAAGCAGGGGGCCTAAGACAGATCTCTGTGGAACCCCAAATTTCATGTCACTAAGGTTAGAGGTAGTGTTACTGTACAAAACACAGTGAGAACGACTGGTCAAGTATGACGTCAGCCATGCACGGGCACTCCCAGTAATCCCATTATGATTTTCCAGCCTATCAAGTAGAATATGATGATGCAGTGTATCAAATGCAGCACTGAGATCTAATGGCAACAGAACCATAGTGGTGTCCGAATCCATTGTAAGCAGAAGATCATTCACCACTTTAGTGAGAGCCGTCTCTGCGGAATGATATTTTCTAAAAGCAGACTGCAGTGGCTTAAAGAGATTATTCTCAGTAAGATAGTGTACGAGCTGCCGTGACACCTCTTTTTCCAGAATTTTAGAGAAAAATGATCGATTTGATATCGGCCGATAGTTTTTCAATACACTAGGGTCAAGATTAGGTTTCTTAAGTAATGGTTTAATCACTGCAGATTTGAAACATTTAGGAACAGATCCAGAAGTTAAAGAAAGATTAATAATTTCCAGCACAGTTGGCCCAAGAGTGGGCCACAGGTCCTTAAACAGTTTTATTGGTATAGGAACAAATAAACGGGTTGTACTTTTTGTTGACATTACGAGTTTTGTCAGCATGCCTAGAGAGATACTCTCAAATTCTGTAAATCTAGGTAATACCTCAGTAGTGGCGCCCACCTCAATAGCAGGGTGTAGTGGCTGGGTTAAGGCATGCCGGGATATGTTTAACCTGATGTCTTCTATTTTCTTCCCAAAGTAATCCAGGAAATCTTGTGCTGTAAAAGGAGAGCGAACCACAGGTGGTTGTCCATGCATAAGTGTTGCCACCGTGTCGAACAAGAACTTTGAGTTATGCTTGTTTTTGTTGATCAAATCAGAGTAGTAGAGTAGTAGGTCCGCTTTGTAGCCATTAATGCATGCTTATAGATTAAGATAGCATCACGCCATGCATGGTGAAATACTTCTAATTTTGAATGACGCCATTTCTGTTCTAGACCTCTTGCTTTATGCTTGAGGTCATGCAGATAATCATTGAACCAAGGTGACTGTGATTTGGGGGAGCGCAGTTTTAACACAGGTGGTGAAATCATGTCGAGTGTAGTTTTGAGCACTAAGTTTAAACTATCCACAAGTCTGTCTACTGACTGGGTATTTGTCAAATGTGTAAGACATCAGGCAGTCTAGCTTCGAGTTCAGTCTTAGTGGAGGAGTTGATGCATCGCCGTAATGATATATGAGGTTGTTGTTCCACTAAACACGGCAGCGAAACTGTAAACTTAATAAGTCAGTGATCAGACACCACTGATGTAAGAGGCATGATGTCAATATTCGTGACAGCAATACCATGTGCGAGAACCAGATCCAGGGTATTTCCACTAATGTGCGTCGAATCCCGAATGCATTGCCGAAATCCTAATGCATCCACAATTTCCATAAATGATTTGCAGAGGGGATCAGAAGGCTTATTTATATGAATGTTAAAGTCACTAATGATCAGAATGTTATCTACACTAGTTGACAAATTAGATGAATGCACCAAATGCATCTAAGAATTCAGATATGGGCTCGGAGGCCTATATACAGTGACAAAGTAATACGACTGATTTTTATTCTTCTGACCTTGGCAATGTGTAATATCCTGAGCAGAGCAGAGAATCAGGTGCTCAAACAAACTATATTTGTAACCCCCAACAGCTAATAAGCTAAACCTAGATTTATAAATGTGAGCAACATCCCCGCCTTGCTTCGCATCACGAGGGACGTGACTAAATGTATATGCTGGTGGGCAGGCCTCATTTAAGGGGAGGACAGCTGTAGGTTTAAGTCAGGTTTCACATTGCCCAATCATATCTAAGTGATGATCAATAATTAGATCATTGATCAACAGTGATTTTGAGGACAGTGATCTTATGTTAATGAGACCCAGTCTAAGGACCTCAGTGGGGTTGACAGTTGAATTGTTTGGGTTAACAAAGGTTATATAATTCGGTCAACCTAAGCGTTTTGGGAAAATGGACGCGGTTCTACCGTTATATACAACATTTGAACGTCCCGCCATTGAAAAATGTGCATGCCCCGTGACCAGCTTCCTGCTGAGCACCAAGCCTGAAATACGTCACTACGTGTAGACCGTATGGGCTTGCGCGCTTGGCGGCCGTTGTTTACACTTTTTTTAGCGGCTGAAACTTTGATTAAACACAGCTGTCAGGGACTTGTTTGTCGATATGTCTGACCAGTGTGTCGCAGCATATTGCACAAACACAAGGGCAAAAAGGTTTTAGCCTTTTCAAGTCCAGGCAGATTGATCGAAAGCTGCGGTGTTGTGTGATGCACGAAATGTCAGGCTGCCACTCAGTCTGCTCACACACCCGCATTTGCTCCCGACAGCAGACACTTTCCTCTACCGTCTCCATATTCTCGCACCGCTCACAGGAACACATAAAATGTCAACCCCAAATAATATGTTTACAATAATCTTGAAATGGTCAAGGTACTTGTAAAAATATCAGTGCAGTACATAGTAAACAAGGCGGCTACATGTTCACTGTTGTTTTCAGCGATCTTTCTTTCGTGAAAAAAACGTAACTGAACACGGATGAATGCAATGCCAGGCACTCAAACGGCGAAAACCCGAAGGTAATGACGGTGGTCCGCAAGTAATAGCTACACTGTCGCGGCTCTGGAACAATAACAATGGCAGTAAACAGATGCTAGAATCAAAAATGCTATACAGTGGTCCCTCGCTATAACGCAGTTCACCTTTCGCAGCCTCGCAGTTTCGCAGATTTTTTTTAGTGTAATTTTGCATGCTTTTTTTTTTCTTTTTTTTTCTTTTTTTTTTTACAGCACATTGTGTTCTGCGTTTACGGTACCGGTTGGCATCACCGCGATTGCTCTCACTGCCTCCGATGCGCTTACTGAGTCTGCGGGCTTGGTAAACGCAGCAGCAGTGGGCGACTCACACCTCTCTCCTGTCTGCTGTCGGAGCTGCGCCAAATCTGGCGTATAAAAGTGTGTAGTGAGGGGTTTTACAGCCTTAAAACATCTGTAATAATTGCAAAATATAGCGCTGACTACTTCACGGATTTCGCTTATCGCGGGTTATTTTTAGAATGTAACTCCCGCGATAAACGAGGGACCACTGTAATTAGAGTGTTATAAACAGCAGCAACAAAAATCAAACAACAAATCTTACCATTCCATATTCTGCAGCCTTTCAAAATCCATCGGAATTGCCATGTCTCTTACCTCTGCTTCGGCTACGCCATGAACACCGTCGGCATTATTTTCGCTGCCAGAATGCTCCTGGTTTGAATGTTCGTCCGAAAGATACGTCTCCAATCTGTAGTGTCTAATCACTGCTGCAACATCCTCAGGATCCGAGTCAGAAATAATCCACACTTGAAGAGGAGTCAGAAAAGTTCTTGATCTCACCACTGTCCATGCTGAGGTCTATCTGTTCCTGTTGTCAATCAAACAGACAAAGACAGGACTCTACACGTTGTGATGTCACGGCATCACGTGACCGTTGATGGAACGCTGCCAGCGCGCTTTCCAAGAAACACACTTTTGAGAAACTGTCCAAACTTTATTTCTCAGTGATAATAATTAAAACCACTTTCAGCTTACTATACTCTATATATATTTTGATATTTATATCAGTTTTACCTAATTTTTTAGGTGTCATATCCACTTTAAGAGATAATTTGTCAAAAAATGATGCCAGTCACATGGCTGATACTTCAACTTACATCGATCAAGAGGCAGGCTGTATGTTGTGGATGTCTGTCACAGATCTAACATGGACAGATGGTTGAATCTGACATTCATACCTCCTACATTCAGTTCAGGTCAGTGGTCTGTAACCCTGCTGCTGGAGATCACCTGTGCTGGTGTTTCAAGCTTAAAAATGAGAGATTTAGTGCAGCAGATAAGAGAATATTTACAGAGGAATCCTACAAATGGTGATGCAAGCACCAAATTTGGCACAAGTACACCTTAGACACTACTCTTTTTTAAAAAGCAGAGTGTCCACTTGAATTGACAATAGGCGGCCAGGTAGGGGTCAGTGGAAGAATTGCAGGGGTCAAAATTTAAAAATGCTCTAATCATATTGAAAGGTATTCCTTATTTTTTTGTCTGATCATAAAGATTTCTAAAAGGTATAGTTTGGATCATCTATGACTGAATTCTATGGACTTATGGGGTAAAAATACCAAACATGGTGAGAAAGGTCAAATTCATAGGGGACAAAAGTTAAAGTTGCTCCAATTTTAGTTAAAAGTGCAAATTATTGGTTGAGCTAATAGGGTTAAAAAGGAGTAGTTTTGACTATGTTGAGTGCTTGGTCTGCGAAATAAAGGTTAAACAATGTCAACGTCTATTGGATTCTATGACGTGACATATGTTACCGCGTAACATGATAAGTAAGCATGACACATGATGCAAACTTTTCCTTTTTAGACTCAACAATCATTATTTTAACATTTGTTAACATCTTTTATTCTGTCCATTTTTGCTGCATATGCTCACACCGCCCAGGAAGAACAGGCACAGGCTCTGTTCTCTGTAGGAGCACAGCAACTGCAATGTGAGACATGCATCTGGGATGCTGCCTTTATGCAGGTAGTGTGCAAGGCTGCCAAAATGAAAATCGGCATACAAAGCGGGTCATACACACAAAATGCATCTGGTGTGTTACAGAGGCCACTTTGATGACTGTAATGTGCACGTCTTATATTTGATTTTTCTTCTGCTTTTAATTGTATTCAGCCGCACATTTTAGCAGAGAGGTTAAAAAGCTAACACAACATTGACCCAAGAATTTTATGCTGGCTAATGGATTTTTTAACTGACAGATCTCAACGTGTTAATCAGTTATGTTTTTTTTTTTATCTGATGCTCTTATTTCCTCCACTGGTTTACCACAGGGCTATGTCCTTTCACCTCTGTTAGTGGTTTTATATGTCAACATGTGCCAAAGTCAATACCAAGGACAATTTATTGTTAAGTTTGCTGATGGTTCTGTCATCGTCTCTTTTAAACTCAGTTGACCAAGACCCTGGCCCTGTGGTGTCAGATTTTATTAGTTGGTGTAATTTGTCCTTTTTACATATCAACGTAAGCAAGACCAAACAGATAATTAATTTCATGAAAAATCAGGATGCCATTTCCCCTGTAGTTATTAATGGTCTATCTGTGGAAGTTGTACAGAACTATAAATATCTTTGGACTTTTATTGACAATAGATGAACCTTTGAGCATCAAATAAGTAGGTATGTAATAAAGCTCACCAACGCATGTGTATTTATCATAAACCCAGGCAATTTATTGTTAACAGTACTTTTATGAAGATATTTTATTGTTGTTTTATTGAATTTGTTCTTACATTTTCCTTTATTTACTGGTATGGGTTTTTAACCTTGAAAAACGCAGCTCGAACAGTTCCCCCTAAAAAATTGGCCTGCCTTGCCTTTACTGCACATGCATCATTTCTGAGCGTCACCAGCGTTTCGCTAATTATCACCTCGTTTCTGCTTCAAACTGCATTCCAGTCATCAATTTTTTTTTTGGGGGGGGGGGGGGGGGCGTTCTGTCTGCAACACCAGTGCTTCCTTAAATGACCAGCCATCCATACATAAAAACATATCGATAAAGAAGGTGTGGTTGATCCTGAATGATCCCAGTCACTCCTTGCACCATTAGGTACAAGAGCTCTTTTATACCCACTGTTATAAGTGTTTAAATACTATCACATGAGTATTCTTTAACTAGTTTTTTCTTATTGTGTTATGTTGTATTATTATGTCCACTATCTGGTGAGTCTTCATGTTATATTTAACATCATGTTATGTTTAAATCGGTGTGTGTATGAATGTGTTCTTTCTACTGGCTGCACAACAGATTGTCCCATTGAGGATAATAAAGACACCTTGAATCTGTATCTGTGATGTACATCACACCTGTGACTGTTAGGATGCTGGTGTTCTGGCCACTTCAACTGTAATTACAGACCACTTGACATAATCTTTGAAGCCTTTCCCCCTCCAACATACTGTGCATCCAGAAAGTACTCACAGCACTTCACTTTTTCCACATTTTATGTTTATTATTTTTTGCAGATTTATTAAAAACAAAACAAAAAAACTATAGCAAAGGCTGTGAATACTTACGTACATGTGACTTCTTTTTTTTTTTTTCCTGTTTTTAATATATTTGCAAAAATAAAAACAAAAACTCTTTTTTTTTTTCCTTTTTTTTTTTTTTACATTGTCATCATAGGGTTTTGTGTGTAGAATTTTGAGGGGGAAAAAAAAAACCCAAAACAAATTTCATCCATTATGGAATAAAGCTGTAACATAATGTGTGGAAAAAGTGAAGTGCTGTGAGTACTTTCTGGATGCACTGTATACATTAAATGGCTGTGTTATCCAGCAGTTATAGAATTTGTCTATTCAGTAGGTTGTACTGCTGCTTGTGGTGAAATATTAATGATAGGTAGCATTTGGATGCTCTCAGGAGGCACTATTTGGGATGCTAGCATTTGGGGTGACTCTTCTCGACATAACCTGGAAACAGAATGGAGTAGCATGATTTAAAAACAAAGTATTAAAATAATAAAGGTCTTCTCCAACTCAGAATTCATCAGTATGGGTTTTGTGTGTCGGATTAGACTGGGATGAGGGAAAAATAGCCGCAAGCTCGAGAGATCTTTTGAAAAAGAAACGTGCCAGCCTTGTAGTTATGTGTGAAGACTCCATCAAAGCCTGTGCACCTTTGCTGCACTTGAGATTTCTCTTTGAAGAGGCATAATTTACTGCCCTCACAATTGGCTCATTTTTTTTTGTTTGTTTGTTTTGGTATGACTGTTTGAACTCTTGAAGGCTGTGACATGATTCTTCGTGTGCATGCATGTGACTACACACCTATACCAGTCAAAAACTCTTACGTTGCTATTTTCTTTCATTTACAGTTGTAGAGAAATTAATGTGCCTGTTGTGGACACTGTTGCATTTACTAAACCACAGTGTGCAGAATAAAAAAAGAGAAGAAAAGAAAATGAGGATTGGTCAGCAAAACATATATGAACGGTCAAAGGTTGGAACACCTTTTTACATTTGATTCCACTGTGGGTCTGAGAGAAACACAATTTAAATTTTATATTATTGATTCATTACATCTGAACTAAAAATGTAATTATGGCCTACAGCCCCCAAATACAAAATGTCTCTCAAAAGATTGGAATTTTTCATTAGATTGATCCAAAAATAAAAAATAACAGAATTGTTGAACTTTTGAAAAGTGTTCTTTATGCGCTCAGTCCTCGGTCAGGACCCTCTTGAATGACTTACTGTATCAGTACGATATGGCATGGAGGTTATTAGCCTGTGGCAATGCTGAGGTGTTATGGAAGTCCAGGTTTCTTTGATAGTGACCTTTAGCTTGTTTATTGTTGGGTCTGGTGTCTATCTTTCTCTTGACAATAACCCATAGAGAACCTATGAGGTATTGTCTATGAGGCCAGTCAAGTACTGTAATACTATGGTCAGCAAAGTAGTTCCGCCTTTGCCAAAGGCTGTCTTAAGGTAAATATTATTTTGGACCCAACTGTACCCTGGGAGATGTCCAGGTGGATCAGTGGCTGTGTTACCTTTGGTAATTCATTCACCAATGACGAAGGTGTAAAGTCCTGTTGTAGAGATTTAATTTTTGATTTTCATTCAGCATTTAAAGGCCATTATTTCAGAACTGTTCATATGATGCTTGAATTGCTGTGTTTCTAAAATGTGATCTCGGAAACAAAATATGTTTCATATCACTGTATACAGCTTAAATACATGTAACCTGTATGGCTTAACAATAAAATCCTCAGAATGGTGCTATATCATGTTGGATGTAGGTGACTGCTCTACCAGAATAATTTCACCTCTATGTAATTGACTGTAGCTTGTCTGTCTGTGTTGGCAGTTGGCGTTTGGCATCTACAGCTTTGCCTGCTCCTTGTGGAACCACCATACTGACTGCTTTCTCCAGCAGATCTATGACAGAGCTGAGGCTGCTGCACTCAGCTCACTAGAAAGGACACTGCTCTCTCTTAAAGGTAGTAAACTATACTTTCACATGCAAACACATTCATGCACAAACCTGTTGTTATCTATACATAAAAGTGCATCTCAGAAAATTACACAGTCATCAAAAAGTTGTCTATTTCAGAAAGTAAAAATTTCATATGCTGAACTCATTACATCGAAACTCAAATGTTTCAAGCATTTTCTAACATTTTAATTTGGATACTTATGGCCTACCTGTGTGTGTCTGTCTATATATATATATATATATATATATATATATATAGTTTTCTATGTAATAGACACCGAATATACTGGATTTTGTTTAACGGATTTTCGCTCACATTGGACAAAACGTCCCGCCCTGTTGAAATGTTTTTCCCATTAAAATCCTCTCGCATGTACTGGACAGAGCAGTCTGAATGTGCCTAGTAACAGAGGTATGAAATGAAGTTCAGCAGTGTTGTATTTTATTGTTGAAATATTCCTGATGTGGGACAAATGAAGAAATGTATTTCTTACAATATAAAGAAACATGAAACAGTGCTGTACTATTTTCTTTAAGGTCTGATTACTAGATAGTGAAAAAAAAACATAATTAAAAAAGCTATTATTTAAAGTTGAGACTGTTCTTGTAGTCAGCCGTAACAATAAAAAAGCTTGTGTAGCTTTATTTAGTAAAAATATAAATAGATTAAATAATTTACACACATAAAATGTTCACTCAGTTTAACTCAGTGATTCTGCAGCTAAAGGCTAACCTAATGCTAGCCTATAAAACTTAAGTGTTCAGTGGTGCACCACTGTCATGTTTTATTTTTAGATTACTCACTTGCCTCAGACAAAGTTGCAGAATCTCTGTTGCTCAAACAGGGTCTGTGTATATATCCAAAAGTGAAGAATTTCAGATTGAGTGTGTCTGCTCGATCACACTGGCTGCTGTCTCTCTCTCACTGGGTATGTGGGTTTCAGGCAGAGCCGGTTGCTTCAGCTCTGCCTGGCTGCTTCAGTTCCGCCCAGCCTCACTCCAATCAGTCACTGACAAGAGCTCCTCCCAACAGGGTGATGTCCGTCACTCGTTCTTCTGCTTTTTTCTTCTAGTGGATAATGAATTGCAGACTGAGTATTTCACTTTTTCCTGTCGCAAATCCATGATGGTGATTGTCTGCGTTGTTCACCAGATAGTGATGTAGAAATCTCCGCCCCCTCTGTCCAAACGCATTGTTGCCATGTCCACTTTTGCAAAAAACGTGAGCCTATGCGACAGAATGATGGTACACGGTGTCAAAGGCCCTTTATGGCCCTTGATTAACAAATCTAGACTCTGTCAGTTCATTCAGTCAGTGATGGAAATTTAGTTTTGGTAATATACATCAGAATCCATGAATGCTCCACACCCAAACAGTTGGTGGCGGCAGCAATGCACCATGTTGCTTTGCAAACTGCCAATAAACTCAAAAGAAGGGTTATTTTGTTTTCCTAGCCCACGTCAGATTTAGCCTGTGTTCTGTCTTCACCAGTGTTGCCACAGTTACTTTGAAAAAGTAATCCAATTACTGATTACTCCTTGAAAAAGTAACTTAGTTACTTTACTGATTTCTCAGTTGTAAAAGTAACTAAGTTAGATTACTAGTTACTTTTTTAGTTACTTCCCCAGCTGTCGACAACAACCCTCTGCCACCTCAACATGACAATGATACTTGTTTAGCCAAAACTCGCTTTATAGTCACCCTTTCTTGACTTCAATGAAAATAAATACTTGTTTTATAAAAAGTAAAATAAAGACCTCTTTCTTGACCTCATATTTAACTGCTGACAGCACTGTAACAGTAAAACTTGCAGTTTCTAGCCTACATTGTTTATAAATGTAACTATTAAATTCTTTCTAACATTTTTCTAACATTTAAATTCTCTCTAAACATTTTACTTGTCGAAATTATAAGTAGTATTAGTAGTTGTAGTAAAAAAAGGCTTCAAAACTGGACCGTTAATCTAGGGGTGTTGTGGGGGGGGGGGGGCACATCCTTGCCCCACGCCCCCATTCCATCTGGATTCGCCCCTGCTTTGGTGGTTGAGCACAAAGAATGGATAACATTTATTTATGCAGAAAACATGACCAGATTTACAGGTAAGAAAGTTTTATTGCGTTTTCACATCATGTGGTCCTCAGAAAGAGAGTTTAGGTGCATTTGAGTGGAAAATAGTGTTAGTTGTTGACGCGTCGCGGAGGATCTACTGGTTTTAACGACCAGATACAGAGTGGCTCTGCTCAGAATTCTAAATAAAGGAGGAAAAAGCATAAAAATGTCTTTGTAAAGCTCAGTGCAGGTGTGCTGTTGTCACCGTGCTTTAAGAGGTGAGGACGAGTCGTAGCTGCTGCAGAAAACTGCGGATGAAAAGCTCACAGCTCACTTAAAGTAGGCAGTTCAGTCGAACCCCGACCCCCTGCCCACGGACCAAGTTTAATGCTGCTATCGACCCACAATGCAAAAATAATAGTAATGCACAGTGACCTGGAGAAGTAACTTTAATCTGATTACTGATTTGGAAAGATTAACGCGTTAGATTACTCGTTACTAAAAAAAAGTGGTCAGATTAGAGTAACGCGTTACCGGCATCACTGGTCTTCACGATGTTTGTATTTGTAAAATAGTTTGGAAATGTCTCTGATGAGACATCACAGTGGGTATTAAGTCCCACATTTTCACGTCTTGATCAGAGACTGAAGGATAATGTAATGCTGTGCTGCTGCTCAACCACACAGCAACGAATGAGACACTGTTATAAATTTTAAAATGAGCTCCGTGTCTAAGGTTCATCAAGAATAAATTCAAATGGGGCTGGTTCGACCAAAAAGACCAAAACACTGACCCCACTTTTTTAATCATCGTTTATACGGAAAAGCTAACACTCCAAGTAACTCTTTGATCTCATTACATCGTGTTTTTTGACAGAATTCTGTGCTCTGTTCGGTTGACGTTATTAAAGTTATTTCACATAAATCGAAATCTGTCCTTGGGATGAATTTACTTCAAACGATCTCCATGCAAATGTGATATGTTAGCCTGCTAAATCAGCATTTTATGGTTTCTTCTATTACATGCAGTGGTGGGCACTATAAAGCTAATCCGATAACCGATAATTATCAAAGCTAATGTTTTTGTTTGTGGAATAGCGTTTCAGTTGAGTTTTAAAACCATCATCGGACCAATTATCTTCTAATGAATTTAGTTCCTGATAACCTTTAGCCCGCTAGCATTATATTTTTTTTTTTCACGTAGCTAGTAACGTTGAAAAACATTTATAATCCTTTTGCTCCTGTCTACTATGTATTTTGCAGTAGTGAGGTAGCGAAGAGGAGCTGAGCTCAACCCTGCCCCCAGCAGAAAGGGCCTGGCTGCCAGACTGCCACAAAAAAAGAAGTTACAACTCCAACCACACATGAGAGTTTTTTGACAGTTCTTGTTATTGAAAGAAACCACGCCTCCCTAACCCTAATAGTTGTGATGTCATCATGCATGCGCTTAGGCGCTGTCTAGTGGGATCTTGAAAATCCTCCATTACAATTTAACAGACTTTTTGGCTTTACAAATGCCTTTTTTTTTTTTTACACAAATGAAAAAAATGACATATTTTACAAAAGCACATGTATTTCTAAACACCAACACATGTTACATTGATTCACTTGTGTTGGTTTTTACATAGAATGAATTAGTCAACCCATCAGTATGAGCAGTGGCTAAGTTTAACCATAATCCCTTTGGGCATCTGCGTGTTAATGTTCAAATATTCAGAATTAGTGCATTATTTTAAAATTAACAGATATGTGTTATATATCACTTTGTACATTTTAAGAGTTTACACTAATGTAGTTATTCTATCCAGATTAATTTGATTTATAAATCACAACCATAAGTCAAACCTGCTTTCCATTTCAAGACCTCCGCCTCATGGCTGGACCACTGTATGCTGTCAAGGTAAATGACGCTTCCGTACATCAGTGGGCTGGGCACACAAAGACAGAAGCGCTGGCTCATTGGCTGTGTTTGGGTTATTGATCGCCTTTCTATTAGAAGCTTTGGCTGTGTTTAAACTCAAAATTGGATTGTTAGTAGCTGAGAGTGTACAGGAGACAAAATTGAAAGCTATCAGTTAGCTGTTGCTTCCGATGTTTTTAGTCAGTTTATCGGTTTAGCATTATAAAAGATAACTTAGCTGATAACCAGTTATCGAAGCCGACTTTTTGGTTGGCTGTGCCCACCACTGGTTACATGGGTATGAAATATTAATATGAATTAAAATCTAAATATTTAACATGCTTGTAGAAGTCTGATATTGATGTGAAAAACGTTTGTGCGTTTTTTTTTTTTGCACAGCATTTACGTTGTGAGTTTCCCAGAAATGC